>NW_028141325.1:0-80240 GCF_030444845.1 Prenolepis imparis
AAGATCAGCAAAAAACGTTTTTATCAAAACGACTTTGACGGCGACCGAGGATATCCTTGGGTAAGTAGCACCCACCGTTAAATTATATGCGAGATTCACGCGATCGCATTGTCTAACATTGATTCACTCTTTTCAAATTCTGTCGCATATATATATTTATATATTATATCGCACGAGTTATCGGAGGCAACTTACGACCAAGGACAGAGGTGAGTGTTGGTTACCCATTAATCTCATATCCTTCATTCACCCCTCGTTCCTCTCGAGGGCTCGACCACTACCACCATCGTCACCAACACTACAGTGGTGGTACGGGGGACTCGGAGGAGCGAGGGAATTTGTTTTTAAATGTCTTTTTTTCACGTTCCCCGAAACCCAAAGGAACACCCGAATGGGACCTCGCGGTCCTGGAAGGGTGAACCACAGAGTGGAAGGGATTTATGGGGGAGGCCCGACGAATCCCATAAGACTCGCCATGCCGGCAAGGGTCCGTCGTCGGTAGGGGAAGGCGACCCCGACTTCAAACGCCCGGCGGTACGGCGCCGTTAGGGGGAGGACTGCTCCCCGAGCCCGTGACGCACTCTTTTTCTTTCCACATTTTTTTGTCCACTCGAACCAATTTATCGTTCCCTCTCTACCACGCCATAGCTGTGTGTGTGTGTTTGTGTCTTGTACTTGTTTACTAATTTTTTCTTTTTTCTTTTTCAGGTTTCGCGACCGTCGAGCTGCACTTGGTCTCCGAGTACGACTCTTCGGCCGATCGTCGGACCGCTTGAGGTAAGTTTTTACATTTTGTGCGTGTGTGTGTTTGTGTGCGTGTGCGTGTGCGTGTGTGTGCATGCGTGTTGTATTCAAACTAATTTTTTTCTTTCTTTTTCAGGTTCGCTTCGACATGGCTGCAGCCAACGTCGCGGCGAGTACCGCCGGCGAGCGGGTATTGCGGTCGCTCGAGCCGAGGCCCGTACAAGACCTGGGCCCCGCGGAAGGCGTCATCATATGCCAAGACATAGACTCCATCTTAATATGTTGCGCGAACCAATATCCATTTCAAATAGTCTGCAATGCACAGTCTCAACTTTATTATGGTTAATATATAAACATAAATGTGTGCTGTAAATAATACATAAGAGAAAAACTATTACCTATCAGCTTCATCAAAGACAACATATTCAACATTTTTCAATTTCAGGTCCATTTCTATACATATATGTAAAAATCGTCCTGGGGGTCGATCATGTAACTTTTCTTTAGAGCGAAAACATGAAAAGTGAACAATTTCACTATGGAAACCAATGCGTGATTGGCGGAACAGAGCAAAATTTTTCACTGTAATTGTCTGACTGGTATAAGGCAAGAAGTCAAAGGGGCGTGTCTCGTTCTAGAAAAAATCGATCGCTAGAAGTGTCATAGAAACCGGATGCAGGCCGTTTTTCAAACGGTATTTCTGTGTTATAATTGACGCCACGTTTGCGTTTGTTCTTTTGAGAAACAGTCATTCCAGCAGCTCCTAATTCTTTATGCTTCTGCAAAGCAGCGAGTCTACGTGCCTCTTCTAACTGTTTTTCACGTGCTTTGCGTTTTGCCTTTTTTCCTTGACTATTCGCAAGCCTAGCACGTGTCTGAGGCAACATTTCCAATTCTGTGAAAGAATACAATTATTATTAGAATTTATATTCTTTCTGTTACAGAATATAATTATTTTTATCATATTCAATAATAATTATTTTAATATTCAAAAATAAGATGCTTTAACAATGATTCTCACCATCTTCATCCATATCTTTAGGATCTGGTCTTGCTGGTTTTGTCTCTGAGTTAGGATCAATTTCACCAGGTTTGAGTATATCATATCGTATTTGTAATGAACGCTCTCGCTCGGTCTGTCTATTTACGTCTTCCATGAGCCCGTTTATTCTTCTTGGAATTGCTGCTTCTTCTTGCGTTTGTAAAAATTTAAATGTCGATAGTTGGAGATGCGTTTGCTCTATCTGCTCCGTTGTAATCGTCGTTCATCTACGGACCTTGGCCAAAACGGAGTGCGCATGCACCAACTAAATAAGCTGCCTAGTAACGCCATCTGAACTTCTCTCTCGAGGGTGCCGCCACTAGGGGCGTAAGGCCGGCAGGCCTATTCTGTAACTTTTTAACGCTTGCGATATAATTATAACGCATGATTTACTAGAAATCTTAGAATTTCATTGGTCGCGCATATTGTCGAGCCTCTAGTTTGCGAGGTGGGCGCCTCGCTTTATACGCGTCCAGTGCGAATATCGCGGTGCGAAAATGTAAAGCTCACGCGGTATTTGAAGGCGCGAGCGCAATTTCCGCGTTCAGCGCAAGTCACGGAGGAGCGCCGACGGCACGGCTTGGCGCGCAGCGGAGATCTCCACGCTCGGAAAAATCGGCCGTTCTCCGAGTTTAGGCTCGCGTCGGTGGACGATAGGTTACTCTTCGTGCTGTTCCAATTCGACGAGCGGTGCGATTTCTTGCGGGACGTGCAACAGCGCGCGACCGAACACGACGAGGCGTTAGCACAAACGCCTTTGTGCGCAAAGTTGTGCTGCGCGCCGCCAGTTTGATGGACTCGGACTGCGAGACGGCCCGCGGCGGGGCGAGTTACGCTCGGCACGACGTCGGGCGTAACTTCCCCGTGTTCCAGGCGGACTTTACGCGATTCGCCCGACATCTTACCGCGGTAATAGAGTCGCAAGATCTGCGCAAGACGTGCGGCATTTCATTGGCGCTTTTTTACGTCGCGCAGCACGGGCTGCGCCTGACGAAGGACCCCGCGCGCGCGTTTCTGTCGCGCATCGTCCACGTGGACCACCCCCATGTGGACGTTGTGCAAATTCACCGCGCCGACACTCTGCGGTGCGAGGCAGCGGACCAGGTGCTGTTGGTACGTTTGAGCGGGCGCATCCGCCGCGACTACGAATAGCTGGCCTCCATGTTCAGAGGATGCGTCCGCTTGGACGACAAGATCGATCCCGCGCCGGTCATCTGGCCGATTACGGCTATTTCTGCCGCCACGCGTCGCCGCCCGTAGAGGAGCACGCCATTACTTTTGCCCAAGCGTACAACGCCTCGGCCAAGATGTCGCGGCCGGGCGATTCCGGCTACTTGCTGTCCTACCTGGCGGCCGGCGGGTACTACGCCGAGGGTGGCGGCAAGAAAATGCGCCAATTGCGCGACGACGCGCGGCAATATGTGCGCGACGTAACGGCCTATTGCCTAAATTACGCGCGACGCGGCCACGCGCTTAGAGTGGAGGAGGTGACGACGATGGACTCGACGCGACACGAGTCCATCGCCGCCACGTTGGAGCAACTGCGCGTATTTGCACCCGGCGAGTCGACAATCGTGTTGCGCGAGATCCTCGTGCGTCGGCTCCTCACGCGCATGACCGGCTGGTCTCGCCATTTCGACGAGACGGTCGGGGCAAACCTCGCCACGCTTAGGCGCTGCGTCCACGACGCAGAATTTTGTCCGGAGACTCGCGCGTGGCCGCAGCGGCACACGATCGCGCGCGTAGCGCGCGCCGAATTGCGCCTTCAATACTTTGCGCACGGGTCCAGTGCGCGCTATAATTACGCGCTGATGCGCACCGTGTTCGCGGGCGGGAGCGAGGGCGCGTTTCTCGAAGCCGGGGTCGCGCGTTTAAAATCGTGCGCGCAACTTGACGCGAACGCCGAGTTCGACGCGGACCACGTGCCCCTCCACGCCTCGCATCTGCCGAAAGACGTGTCGGAGGCTGTGCGTCACGTCGCCGAGACGCAGCAACATATGCCGCCCGGGTACAACGCGCCCGAGCACGCGGCGCGATATTTGGAGGTGTGCGTGGCCGCGTGGGTCTACACGCGCTGCTGCGGATTGAGCCAGCCCGCGCAGAACGACCTCGATCAGGCCGAGCTGGTACGCTCGCTGGCCAACGCGGCCCGTGACCAGCGAACGACGGCCTTCTCCATGTCGACATTTATCGACATGTATGCCAATCGTCCGGTCGCGTGCACCGTAAAAATTATAAAGACGGTGACGGCCGACGTGGTGCTGCGCGCCATGTCCATGTGGCCTCAGACGACTATGGCCAATGTGATACGCGCGAGCCTTCGGGCGCCGAGAGACGGGGAGGAGGTGGAGCGACGACTGCGCGCCACAGTCGACACATACGACGTCTTTCCGTTCCGCTTCCTCTCCAGCCAGATCCAGTTAAACCACTGGGTGGTGATCGCGCGCGACAAGACCGCGCAAGGGGAACGCGTCACGGTGGAGAGCGCGCGGGAACGGATGCGCCTTGCGAAGCTCGGCGCGAAACAGGCGGGCCGCGCGAGAAGCGAGAGAGGCGAAGGAGGCGAGAGAGAGAGACAGGAGGAGGCGCAAAAAGCGCGCTCGATCCTCGTCATCGTCCACGTCGTCCGCGTCGTCCGCGTCGTCGCCGTCGCAACCTCGTCCGTCCGCGTCAAGAGGACGTCGCGCGCGAACGAGGCCCGCACCGCGGCCTACGCAGCGTCAGAGACCGCAGCTGCCGACCGAACAAGACATGTCGCGCTGGATGACGCCTCGCGTCACACCACCGCCGCCGTCGCACGCGTCGTGGCACGCGCCGTGGCACGCACCGTCGCCGCTAACGCCGGCATGGCTGCAGCAGCAGCCGCCGCCGCCGCCTACGCATCAGTCGTCGTCGTCGTCGTCGTCGTCGCGGCCGATATCGACCAGAGTGGCCGCCGGACCATCTAGCCACCGCGAACCTATTGCCGGCACGTCGCGGGACGTAACGCCGCCGCCGCGGGATCCGCGACCGTCGCCGTCACGGTCGCCCCTCCTCGGTCGTCCTCGCAAGCGGCCTCTACAAACAATAATCGAGACCGACTCGGAGGAGGAGGAGGAGGAGGAGGAGGAGGAGGAGGAGGAGGAGGAGGAGGAGGAGGAGGAGGAGAGAGAGAGAGAGAGAGAGAAAGCTTCATTTATTGAGCGCTCTGGGACGGAGTCCCCTCAAGCGCAAAAACAATTTTACAACAGTTAACGCTAGATTTATATAACAGTATGAAACAAAGTTTAAAAATGTAAAAAAAACAATAGCAAAAAACAAAGAATTTAAATATGTATATCCATGCTTAACAGGAAGGATTGCGTAAGAGTGTGTTTGTGCATGTGTGCGTGTGTTTGTGTGTATGAGTGTGTTTCGTGTGTCATACATATGGAATCGGGGGATGCTAGAGAGAGAACATGTAAATGACACAAAGAATTTGTGTTCGCTATTGAACTTGCTTATGATCCGGATGGCTAATGAGTTAGTAAATGCACATATAGCCCCTGCTTGAATCCCGATGGCGACTCAGCATTTTTGATTGACGAAGGAAGACTGTTCCATAGCTTTATCGAAGTGAGCCTGAAGGAACGCTTAAACAGCTCGATCCTGCATTGAGGCAAATAAAGGATGTCCTTACGAGCTCTTGTTGTACGCTCAGTAGTTGCCTCTTTATAGTTGATGTGCCCGCGAAGTAGGCTAGGTTGTCCGGTTCGTAAAATATTGTTGATCAAACAACCCACAAAGTAGGTTCTTCTCTCGACGATCTTCAGCCAACGTAATCTCTCATAATATGGCGTGATATATTCGTCCCTTCGTGCGTTAAAGATGTATCTTATGCAGGCGTTTATAGCTCTAGAAAGTTTCAAGTTATTTTCTGCCGTCATGTCCGTAAAAGCTGCACAGCAGTAGTCGATGTGCGGAAAGATTAGAGAGACTACTAACTTGATTTTGAGTGCCTCAGGAAACAGCTTTTTACAAATCTTTTGTTGATATCGTACTGCGTGTATCTTCTTAGTAGTACTATTTGCCTGCCTCTCCCATGACAGAGTGTTCGATATCATGACTCCAAGGTACTTTACCGTTGTCGAATATTGCACCACGACGTTATCGACTAGAACTCCCGGAAGAATATTCACATCAATGGCGTTAATGTATCTTGACATGCCCATAATCATAACCTGAGTCTTATCAGGGTTTAAGATCAGTTTATTGGCTTCGGACCAATCACAAACCGCCTCAATATCCTTGTTGACTTTTCGGATGGTGTCCAGCAGATCCCTAGGCTCACAGTGGATGTACAGCTGTAGGTCGTCCGCATAATAATTGTAGCTGCAGTATCTTAGAACGCGTCCAAAGTCAGACAAGTACAGCGAGAAGAGTAGAGGCCCCAGGACTGATCCTTGAGGCACTCCCGCATACACGTATGACACGGATGAGATGATATTTTTCAAGTTATCTTTCACGACTTGAGTCCTTCCGCTAAGGTATGAATGCACCCAGGTTAGGGTGCTGTCGGAGAAGTTTAAATTTTTCAACTTTTTGAGCAAGACCAAGTGATCGACTTTATCGAATGCTTTGGTAAAGTCGAAGAAGACCGACACCGTTATCATCCTCCTATCAGCCGCGTATCTAACCTCGTCCAGCATCCTGATCAGGCAAGTTCCCGTCGAATGATATTGCCTATAAGCGGATTGATTCGGATCAAAAAGGTTAGTGTCTTCCAAAAACTTCCCGATCTGCTCACCAACCATCCTTTCCAGCACCTTCGATATCACAGGAAGAATTGAAATGGGCCGATAATGTTGCACTGTAGTTGGATTCCTGACCTTAGGAATCGGACAGATGAGAGTAAACTTCCACTGCGTTGGAAACACCCCATTCGTCAACGAGTAGTTGAAGAGGTGCTCAACCATCGGCATTATGCTCTGAAAGGTCAACTTCAGTAATCTCAGAGAGACGCCGTCCGCCCCCGTCGTATTTGATTTTGTCCTTGAAATCGCCTTCGATATTGATGGAGGCGTCACGTATCTCCAATAGAAATCTCTATCGTCGAAGTTCCCGGAACAAAGATCATCTATGATGTCAGGAGACTCCATTGTCGCATCTTCATCAGAAGCAGAGCGCTCGAAACCGCTAGCAAAAAATGCACTCAACTCCTCTACAGAATAGAGAAGTCTCCTCCCCGCGTCTTTGACCCTGATGAGTCCCAGATGCCTCAAACCACTCCAGACCTCCTTGGCATCGCTTGTCCGATTGAATACTTTAAGATAATATTCCCGCTTCTTAGCTCGCACGAGGCTCTGAGTTTGATTGCGCAGTTCTTTATAGCGGTCATAGTGCAGGTCGCTTCTGTGTCTTCGCCATGTTCTTCTCGCCAGATCTCTCCTGCGCATTGACAGGCGCACCTCCTCAGTCAACTATGGAGCGGGCAGATTCTTGAAATGCCTATGTCTTAGCGGAGCATGTGAGTTCAAGATTTCGAGTAGCTTGCTGCTGAAAATCTCAATCTTCCTATCCATATCGCCCGCAGCAAAAAGATCTGTCCAGTCTATATCGCTAATGTCCGCTCTGAAGGACATCTCGTCAAACGCACTCCAATCCCTGCATATAACTAGTCTTTCTCGTCAACGCGGCTCCCTGATTCCATACTTTATGTATATAAGATCGTGAGCAGACAAAAATGTGACGTCGCGGCTGTCCGCTTTCTTTGAGCTTATCCTCATCATCAATTATGCACAAATCTATGAGTGTACTGCAGTTTCTCAGGTTATGCGTAGATTCATATGGAACAAGATAAAGGTTTGAAGCAGATACGAATGTTCTCAACTGCAGACTATCGAAAGTAACTTGGTTCATGTCCGCGTTGAAATCTCCCAGGATGATCGAGTGCCTATACCTAATCTGTATATCCAAAAATGCTTGAAAAAATTCGTTCATGTAACCGGAATTAGGAGGCCTATACACCACAGCCAATAACAGTTTTGCAGAGTTGTGGAATAATATTTCCGCAATCATAAATTCCGGTCTGCCAGTTTGTGTTCCTGTTCTCAAGAGCACAGAGGCACGAAGATGATCCAAGAGATAAAGCGCCACCTCCTCCCACTCTGCCTATTCTATCACATCTAAACAATGTGTAACCTGGCAACCCTATCATGATGTCAGTGATCTCCGGCCTGAGCCACGTCTCTGACATACAAATGACATGGAAGTCCGAGCCAACGAAGAAGTGCCTAAATTCATCGAAATGAGCAAATAGGGATTGACAGTTCATATGGCAGATTTTGATGTCCTCCAGGTCATCTCCTATTTCAGTCATAGTTGATGTGGACTATCTTTTCCTTTATTTTTCTGCACAGAATTGGACACTTTATTTACTTTATTTCCTTTATTTTTTTGAATCCAGGGCAGAGTGTCTCAGATCTCCATTTGCATCCCGCTGTCGTTCACAGTTGCTACATTTCGGCGGTTCACCTCTGCTTCTGCAGTCCCTTGTTTTGTGAGTACCGGCGCAATGTCCGCACGTCGGTCCCGTGCTACAGTCCACAGCATAATGTCCGAAAGAGAGACATCTGTAGCATTGCACCACTCTTACGTGGTCCGCAAACGGACAGGATGCATAACGAATATATATTCGCTCTCCTGCTAAAAGTGCCTTCCGCGCCACCGGCGATACCTCCAGTATACAGGGAGGGAGGGAGGGAGGGAGGGAGGGAGGGAGGGAGGGAGGGAGGGAGGGAGAGAGAGAGAGAGAGAGAGAGAGAGAGAGAGAGAGAGAGAGAGAGAGAGAGAGAGAGAGAGAGAGAGAGAGAGAGAGAGAGAGAGAGAGAGAGAGAGAGAGAGAGAGAGAGAGAAAGCTTCATTTATTATGCGCTCTGGGACGGAGTCCCCTCAAGCGCGAAATAAATTACATAGGTAATTTGTCATACAATTAAATATAGAGAAGACTCATGTATTAATGAGTTTAATATAAAGACCAATTAAATGACCTATTTATAATAATCTCAATACATAATCTTTTATATTATTTTCGGTGTTTGACAAGTGATTATAATAAAAGATTGTTATATGTTTTATACCTATATATAATATATATATATGCACACAAACATGCACACACATATACAAAGACAATAGCATGTATGAACAGCGGATAATGCTGGAGCTCCGAGTGGGCTGTCTCTTCTCGCCACGTGCTTGTAGGCGCGCGAATTGGCCGATCTTTTTTAATTAATTTCTTAATTATTATTGCAAATATTGCAAAATGGTACAAGACTTTTCTACTAGGTTTAACCTGCTCTACCTGCATCTGGGTGGGGCGCGAATTACCGGACACCCTGTATATCACGCATCTCTCAAGAAAAAACTGTAGTAATTCAATTAAAAAAATGTTTGTTGTAGAATATGCGTAAAATATAATGATGTCAACATAACTTTTATTTCTTGTAAAATTTACATTTTTTAAAACATGCAAATTTTACAGAAGAGCTATATTGACATCGTGCGCCATGTTTACATTCTACAACAAAAGAAATTTATAAAATTGTTGAACTACGGTTTTTTTTCTTGAGAGATGTGTAATATATATACATGTGTGTGCATGCGCGCGCGCGCGTGTGTGTGTGTTTTTTTTTATTGTACCATTTTATATAATTGTTACAATTAAATGTATAACAATTATATAACATTGTTGCTTCCTTGAGTGGAAAATTACAAGGAATGAGAGTATTACATGTTACAATCCTGTAATATTACTTGTTACATTCGGTTAGACTGACAATGAGTTTTGTAACCTTTATAACATAGTTATAAAATGTGTTTGCTGGGTTGATAAGACGTGAGCTAATTTTGGGACACTAAGTCAGTAGCACGCCGGTGAAACCGAAAATGATCAAATGTTCTGGATCGATGACTTGCGATATGATTGATGAACTAAACGCCGGCAGAAGAGAGCGAGCAGTCGATAACGTCAAACGTACGGTAAGAAAAGTAAATTGGCGAAATCGTGAACAATATTCTGAACGGAATCGTTTTCAGTTATTTTGTTTGCACGTTGCTGTGCAACGAGGATTTACTTTCTGCAAATCGAGACTCTAATTTTTTCGTTATTATTTTGTGTGTTCGATTACTGGACTCAACGCCGTGTGTTATATGCAAAAGTGCTGAGTTATTTAATCAGTCGCCACGTGTTCCCGCCCAAGATTCATTCTTTTTACATCATTATTACTTGGTGACAAAGAGGATGGATGCTTTTGAACCACAAAATCAAGGACACAAGTCGTTTATTGATTGAAAAATTAGTGTCATTAAAGCCTGAGTGAGAAAATACTGTTGAATCAACAACATCGATGCGGTTAAATTTTATTTTATTAATTCAATGATATTATTAATCAAAGCAATACGTCATTTTTTTGTTTTACAAATTGAAATCTTTTCTTCAAGAGTACGATACTTTTGAAAAATTTTATTATATCAATTATATATCTACTCCCCTCTAACAAATATGAATTCATTTTGATTAAATATGAAGTTAATAATTTGTTATTATGTAATTGAATAAGTGTAGTCTATTAAATTAAATTTTCTGTCAGTTAAACCGCATAAAGTAATTAATATAACTCAACAACATAATCGATTTGAAGAAAGAATCAAGAACTGAAGGAATGCCAAAATTTAAAGCCTACAACGATAAATGGATAATTATAGTTGCCATTGATAATATTAGACTTGCGGGGAAAGTAGATACCGGGGCGGACATCACTTGTATTTCCAAGGATATATTGCAACGGACTTTTCTTCCTAGTGCCGCGCAACTTCGTCACTTTTCTCGGTATCTCTAAACACAAAATCCGACAGATTTCTTGGGCGCCAGGTACGGTCAGGCCGCACCACTCAAAATAACACGATAATTAGTTCTACAATAGTGACGGCTTAAGCTCGGTAACTCAGTTACTAATTGGCAGAGGGGCGGGGTTCTTAATGCGGGGAATCGTGCTCGGAGCTTCGGAAAGAAGGAGAGTCATTAAATCAGCAAATCGAAATACTTAAAATTTTTGATAAATATATTTCATATCAGAAAGTGAATTGAGGTTTCCTATTACTAATTTTACAGCCTCGTAACTCGGTAGATCCTCAACACTCGAGATATCACCAGAACAGTCGTGGTTCGATATCTATCGCTACCGAGGGGAACATATCCCGTATCACATTTCAATTGAGGAGGCGAGGGGAGAAAGACATCTCCACATTACAATACTTAAAGACTTGACACGAGACAATCAGAAGGACGAAACTCGAGACTAATTAGACTAACATTTATATACAAAATTCTGGACTGTCGACTCGGTACGGCTCTCCACGGAGAGAGAGAGGCTGCGCAATTCTTACATTAATGGCGAATCTCGGTACGGACCTCGCGTTTCGGACACTGCCGAGTGCTCGGTAATGAAAATAATAAACAGTAACCTCGATAACAATCTTATCTGTTTTATGAAAACGCGAGTCCCCGCCGAGTTCGCTCTTACCGAGATTTCGAAGTGGTGGTCTTACAATTTACTGCGGTCCGTCGGTGTCTCACGTGGTTCGCATGCCGCCGTCTCGTCGAACAGTGTCCCGACTCTAGGCTCGCGGTACGCTGGTAGCCGGCGCCTGTGGCGCTGCGCGCGCCGCCGATAATCGATCCTTGATCCTATTTCGACACTAGTCGATCCTTGCGGGCCTCGTTGCCCCGGTAATTTCGAAACCGCTCTCGGTACGTTTCGGAATGTTGACGCGGATAATATGGCTGCTCGCTGTACGTCCCGAACAACTGCTTCTCTCCTTCTCAGATGTTTGTCGACTTGTTGAGGGACCCGCCGAGAGGTGATCAGTCTCCGACGGTTCTGATTTCTTCGGGACGATGCCGGCGGCCCCATTGGAGTAGCCATCCCTGTCTCGAGATGTCGGTACCCTTTTATGTGCTCCTCCGCTTAGTTCCTTCCGCTATCCGAGGCTGCAAAACGTATTCGGCAGTAACGGGCCCTTGCTTATTTATTTCATTTATCTTACAATAAAGACCTTACGTGACCGTGCGTTATCCGGCGTCCCCGAACGCACCGCTTCCACCCAGGTCGTCCACTTTCGCTGCAAATCCGCCATCCCACGATGGCTGCTCCCTTCGGTACATTTGGGTCATCTCCGACCACTCACTTCAACTCGGTATTACACGAAAAGGAATCGAACGTACCTAAATAAAACTAAAGGCGAGTCGACGAAAAGTATTCGTCGCTCGCCGACCAAAATCCGCCCTCTCTCGACCCTTCCTCGGCCGGACCGTGCCGGCCCTGTGACGGGCGTAAAAACGTCACGTCACAATATATATAAAATATTTATCCGAGATTTGTTCACGATCTACAGAACGTCATATGTTCGGCGCTGATTGACAGGTCATGAAGTGTTTAGGATCGTTTAAAAAAAAATATCTTATAAATATAAGACAATAATGACAGATATCTACGTAATACATAGAATGATTAGACAGGATGTTACTAGATGGATCAACGTGCGAAAAATTTACTACTTATATTGAGAACCTCAACCAACCAGTCCCTTTTATTTTTCTTTCTTTCAAAATATATTAATTATCAATATATCAATATATTACTATTTTGATCAAGATACGACACACGACTTCTTAAAAAATGGATTAAATACAGAAAGGCACCACTGAAAGATCTGATCTTAATGTAAGAATTTCAATTTCATTTTCAATAAAATATATATAGAATTTTTGCAATATCTTTCATAAATAGTTTTCACATTTTGTGATTGACAAAACATGGTTTACATTTTCTAAAGCTGCATCATAGGCTTTTGTTTTTAATCTATGCAGCTGCCAAATTATCATGAACTTTTATATGCAATTTTCGAATAAAATCTGTAATTCACTAACCGACTGTTCCTCATTTAGACTCTTTGAACTACTTTTTGTCGATAACAGATATTCTAATGCTCTCTGATAACATTATATTGCAAAAGGCAGCACATCCGAATAAACCGTCAATTTTCACGTTTACATTTCTCATTGCTTTAAAAAAATTAATTCAACTATTGTGTTAAAAGTCACATAGACTAAAGGCAACCACAAGCTTTTTCATAATACGTTACGTTACATTAAGTACTAACCGTAAACTTAAATTCGTGATCTTAAATTTCAGTTAATACAGAAAGAAAATCATAACATAGTAATACTTTTGCTACATACGAGTATCTAAATTTATGATCAATGTTAACGTAATTGAGCGTACCTATTTAAGATCTAAACAAAATGAGAGTTTGAGAGAGTTTCATTTTCTTTTGAATGCTTTTAGTCGGACTAATGTACAAAGAACAATAAGATTGAATGAGTGTGCTTACTTGCACTTGCGCAATCTATAGAATCTATTTGGAAGGACTGTCGGAAAAAACTTAAAACTCATAATTCCCGCCGAATACGTAGATGTCTTAACTAAGCTTAAACTATTGCATAGAAAATTAAATTGATTCTTTGGTAGAGCTTTGATAAAAATATCCGCTCGCTGCAGATTCGTCAATACATATTGCACATCTATTTCATCGTTTTTGCCAGTTTCTCTTATGAAATGATACTTTATGTCTACATATATGTTTGATGCGTTTATGAACTATTCGAACTGCGCTCTTATTATCGACAAATAGAATCGTCGCACCCTTGAGTACGCAGCTAAGATCTTTTAATAGTTTCCGCAGTCATATCGCCACAGTATAAATATACACAGTAGCGTCGCTTCTTTATTCTATGTGAGATCAAATTTCCAGTACGCATGCGTCGGTTGTACATTTGAAGATATAGCTGCGCCCATATGTACGATATTATAACCTGTAAGGCCGGGTCTACATTGGTCGTAGAATCGTAGATCGTAAGAAATTTGACCAACCACATTATTTCAAAAATAATCAACTGTGGTTGGTCAATTTTTTTACGATCTACGATTCTACGATCAATGTAGACCCGGCCTAAGTACCTGTGTATGTAACCTGGGTGCCTATTACGGTTCTTTGAGTGAGTTTGCTCACGAGGTGAAAATTACAAAAGTGAGAGATTCACTAGATTATCTACGATTTCATTTGTCGAAATCTGGTGAATCTCTCACTTTTGTAATTTTCACCCCGTGAGCAAATTCTCACCCAAAGAACCGTAATAGGCACCCTGTTTTTTATAATTCGAAAAGGTGTATGATATTAAAAATAGTTATTTCTAATATAAAAATTAACATTCTATTTATTTATTTATATATAAACTAACTTTACATTTTACTCTGAGCATTCAAATTTAAGCGATGTACAATTTTCAATGTGGCAATGGGTCATATGACTTGGGACAACTACATCAAAGATGCCGACTACTCGCTCAGTGTCGCTACTGTGTGTACTTATACTGTAATATCGCTTCTTTCGCAATCGTTACTACCGCCACGTATTCGGCTTCCGTTGTGCTCAACCATAGACATATAAGATAGACCCAACATGCATATCTTTGGCAGAACAAAGAGGTAAAACATAGGAGAATTTTTTCTTTTCATCACGATACTTTATACTTTCAGATGAAGTTAGATTATTGTCAATTGCCGATCATTGCTGTCACCAATACGTGTACAAGAAAAGGACACAGATTCACCGATGTTTTGCCTCTCTCTCCGTTCTGCCAAACCTAACCTAACTTGTATTCTAAGGAAATATATGGCATGTTGGGATTATCTCATATGTCTACGTGCTCAATGTCATAAGTTTTCTGTCATTGAAACGACCAAGATACAAGATTATTAATTGCACATAACACGTAACCCAATAATTGACCTTCAAGTCTCCACATCGCTTGTGAAATTGAAGTCTGAAAACCCGATAGATTTGAAAATGTTTCCGTCGTTTTTGTACTTTATTTGGACACACATTGACCATTCAATTAGATATTTAAAGATCCTTTTTACGGTTTTCCAGTGGTCGTAATTATTTAAATATCTACTTACAGAATACGCAATATCTGATCGTGATACAACGAGAAACATTAGTGACTCGACCGTGATATATATACTTTTACCTAACTCTCTTCATCAGAATCGTTTTAAATTAATAATACAGATTGGCAAGCAACTTATAGCTTTTGTCCTACTCATTTGATATTGATCAATTATTCGCTTCGTATATGCTGCTTGATGACAGAAAAATATTTTATTCTCGCGATTTCTTTCTATTTAAACTCCGACAAATATGTGCCCGTCACCGAGAACATAATTTCGACACATAATTTTGCATTTCGCAGAGATTTGACAATTAAATCGAGAACTCGACGTAATTTGACTGCGATTAGCCTGTCATCCACGACTAATATACATTGATTCCGTCAACATAATCATAACCACAAAATAAGTACTTATCGGCCTAAGTTTTTCGAAAATTACTGTTTTTAAGAACCGCGAAACTTCTCGTTCCAGCACCGAAGTATATTTATTTTAAACCATACAACGATTTATTTAATTTGTATACGATGTCTTGTTTTCTGCTTCCTTGATGTTGAAATCCTGAGAGATTTCCATGTAAATTTCTTCTCACAGCTCTCGAACTGCACGAGCTTCAAATCTTTTTCAACTACCAAGATAAATAGAACTCGCAGAAAATCGTATCTCATGACTGGAGAAAAGGTTTCTGTATAATCAAAACACTGTTTCTGCAAGAATTCTCGAACGCAGAGTTGTGCTTTATAGCGATATGTTTTGTCGCGATGTATCTCGCAACATTTTGAACACGGGTACTTTGTATCGATGGGCTTCTGATTATGTTTTTTCAGTACGATCGTCTAAGTTGCGTTTGATCATTTTGTTGCTCTTATAAGCGTTGAACTCGTTCCTCATAGCCTCGATCCATTTCTCAGTCTCCAAGCTGTTTATTGCTTCCTAGAACGAAGGTGTATTATACTCGGCTATCTAGACCTCATACCTGGAAGGCCTCCAAATCGAAGACCGATCTAAAGTTGTCAATTTTAAATAGGCTCTTCTTGCTCGATTCTGTCCTCGATTGGTTTTGCATGCTCTTGTCCTCATTGTTCTTCTTGAGATACCAGCTCGATGTCTTCTGCTTGCTCGAGAGTATTATGTTTGTCTTTTTCGTAATTAGAGAACGTGTACTCGTTGCAAGTCTCTTCGTTCTTCACCGTTAATTCTCTAAGCGATTCCTCCTTGAAAACAATATCTCGTGATACGATTTGTTCAGTGCTCGTATTGTGCAGACAGTAGTTTGTAGAATCGTCCTGATATCCTATTAGGATTATCTTTTAGCCTTGAATTTTTATTCGGAATTGCTTATCAATATGCATGAACGCACATCGGAATCGAAAACTCAAATGAGGTACATATGATATCTTAGCCTTCCATATTTTGTACGGCGTTTTCTTGTTTTGTGCTCGATAATGTTTGAATGATACCATGCTTTAGTCCATAGCAACAGAAGTAAACCTTTCAATCATTGTATGAGCGCTCTCAATCATGATCCTGTTGTCATGTTTTGACTTCCTAAGACTTCTGTTAAGATGTATGCGGCGCTGAGGTGTCGAGAACGATTCCTCGAGTCGAAGACATTGTTTCATCTCCTAATTAATATATATCTCGTTCATTATCTGAGCGTACTCTCATTGACTGAATTTGTTTGTGATTTAAGCCTCTTATATTCCTTAAACTGAGTAACAACATCAGATTTGTTTCTGATAAAATAAAGATACAAAATCTCGTTTTGTCCTTGAAAGTCACAAAATATCTGGAAACACCGGGCGATTCGACCGACATTGGTCCGCAGATATCCGAATGTATGATCTCCTTGAGTTGAACGTTTTCCCTCACTTTATTTTTCTTGAAGGTTAAACGATGAGATTTCATTAGAGAGCATGACTCACACAGAAGAAGTCAGCATCGGACAATTTTATGTCATGGATCAGATTTTTTTTATCCTCTCCTTTAGCATTCGTGTTTATGTGTCCTGTTTGTGTACGTGCTCATGCCACAGGCACAAACTCATTGTGGTTACATTGACTTCATTATTAAGTTGAGAACGTTTGACCTTGAAGAACATTCGATCTCGTTGTCTTGTTTGATATTGATGGCAACAGTTTTACCGTCTTGCTTGAAAGTTATATATATACAGGGTGTTACAAAAGCATCGGATTTGCTTAACACCATGCGATAGAGAATGAAAATCTAAGAAGATTTTTCCTCAATGAAAATGTCGAGGCATCAATAATTTTCGAGTTATAAGTGATTGAAAATGAAGGGCTTTTCGCAAAATAAACATTATGGAATTAAAATATTAACAAAACTGCATTCTTCAGTTAATTTCAGGTCGAGTTTAATTTAATAGATTTTTAATTTAAGGCTTAGTTACTAAGATATATGATGGCAAAAATTGGGAACTTGCAAAAAGATGACCTTCCTCGACATTTTCGTTGAGGAAAAATCTTCTTAGATTTTCATTCTCTATCGCATGGTGCTAAGCAAATCCGATGCTTTTGTAACACCCTGTATATATATATATATATTACAAATTCAAAAGGAGGCTATATGGAGCCACGCGTAGGGTGTAGGTACGCAAATATTAAAAACAAACTTGTTGGAATAACAAATTTATTGAATCTAAACGTTTCGGTCCTTTCTTTGGACCTTCTTCAGTAAATTTAATACAATAAATAATAATGGGGAATCTACATACTACCGCACGTAGCGCAAAAGCCGTGAGCCCCCACTATCGATATCCCATTGGATAGACAAAGTGACATAATATGTCAGGTACTCAAAATGGACTCTAATAAAATGGACGGGTATAGTGAGGAATTTACGAAAGGGGGCTCACTCTTACTCACACACTCATCTATCGCACGTTCACACGACCGTACGCGGACGCGCCCGACGCACGAGTGAAGAAGATATTCGTTTTGATGCTATTTATAAGGCGCCCTACCACGGCTCATAGCCTGTTATCGAAGTCAATGTCAAACAATGTGTGGAATTTATTTCTCCTTCTCTCTCTCCCTCTCCCCCTCCCTCTCCCTCTCCACTCTCTCCCTCTCCCCCCTCTTCCCCACCCCCCTCCGTCTCCCTCCCTCTATCCCTGTCCCCCCTTCCTATCGCTTCCCCCCTTTCTCTATCTCCCTCTCTCAAACATACGATGTATGGAGATTAATGTTACAAATGATTTATGGCTCTCTAAAGGAATTCGATAACAACTAAACGAAGACCGTCTTTCAAGAAATTTGAGGCATATTTGTCACAACAGATATATATGCTTGACTTAGACACTCTGTGTCTTCTTGTCGGTTTAGGCCATTTATCTGGCGCCTGATAAACAGCATCTCTGAAACAAGTCTCTTCCTTAGAAACGGTTCCTCATCCAAGATCTCAACGTTATCCCAATCAAATTCGTGGTTATTCAGCCTGTGATCCGTGATCACGGATTTTTGCGCGGTGTTTCTTTTTATGTGATTTCTGTGCTCCCTAATGCGTGTTCTCAACTGCCTGCTGGTCTGACCGACATAAGAGGCATTACAATTTTGACATGAAATTTTGTATACAACGTTATTATGCCAGTCTTTCTGCAGTGTGTCTTTATGCACGCGGATAAACGAGCGTAACTTATTCAAACCTGTGTAGGACATTTTTACATCTAGATCACGGACCACATGGCTAAACCGCTCGGATCATTTGGGTATGTATGGGACATTAAAATATGCAACGCGAGCCGAATTAGTATCAGGTGTTCTGTTAGCGTCACCTGAATTATTATTTTTATTTCTCGCAAACAAAGTCCTAAGCCTTTCGTGAAATGTTTCAAAAATCAGTTGTAATGGATACCCATTATCACGTAACACCCCAATGACCAATTCGAGGTTCTTTTGGTGATATCTTGGATGTGATAACCAGAAAGCCCTATCTATTAGGCCAAATATTGTGCCTCTCTTGTGGCAGAGAGGGTGACAGGAGTAATAATTCAGATATCTTCCCGAAAATGTTGGTTTATGATACCAATCGAATTCAACGTGTCCCCGGTTTAGAATGAATGTAACATCCAAAAAATCGAGTCTATTGCCCCCCTTTTCCAAAGTAAACTGTAATCTATTATGACACGCGTTAAACTGTCTTAGTATCTCTTGGCTCGTCCCGGGAGGGACGGCCAACGCGATATCATCAACATAGCGTACGTAGATCGGGAGTTCAAAAGGAAGGTCTCCTATCACCCTGCTCTCCAAATCGCGCATGGTTAAATCGGCTACTATGGGAGACAGCGGAGAACCCATGGGCGCTCCGAAGGTTTGTTGATAGATTATGCCATCAAAGGTGAAAAAAGTTGAGTGAAGAGGGGGGGCTCACGGCTTTTGCGCTACGTGCGGTAGTATGTAGATTCCCCATTATTATTTATTGTATTAAATTTACTGAAGAAGGTCCAAAGAAAGGTTTTGATTCCGAAACGTTTAGATTCAATAAATTTGTTATTCCAACAAGTTTGTTTTTAATATTTGCGTACCTACACCCTACGCGTGGCTCCATATAGCCTCCTTTTGAATTTGTAATTTATCAATGCAGGGAGCCTATATTGTTACTTATTATATATATATATATATATATATATATATATTTCTGTCCTTAAATACTACTTCTTTAGAAGTACATACACCGACTGTGAACAGATTCTTTCACAATTTAAGAACATATAAAACATGTTTAATTCACGCTTTGAGCTATTTTCCGTTCACCAATTTATCGACCATGATATTGCCTAAGGCAATAATAACGCCTAGCATTATCGCCCAGCGATATTGGTGGCTCGCCATTGCTCGAATGAAATTTGCTATATCAGTTCTGTCGATAAGTAATATAGCGATGGTCCGCTGTTGATGATCCAGACCTCACATGTATTGACTGCCAAGAATCATTCATCTTCACCCAATGGCAATATGCACAGTCTTCTCGTTTATCACTACGTGGACAGGAAGTCACAACAAAAACACAGTTACGCGACTTATTTTTATTTTTCTTGTCTTTCTTTACTCGTTTTTTCTTGCGGTACTTGCGAGCATAGTGTCTTCCTTTTGCAGTAAAAACATTCCACGTTATCTTTCTTATTGCCTTGAGATTTTTCTCCGTCTTTGCTTTGCACGATCACTTGTTTCTGATTTCTACGGCCAAAGTACTCGTGACGTCATCGTTTTCTTTAATCGATTTTTTCCTTTATTAGTTCCAATAGATTTTCCAGCGTTTGACTATTTTCAGCGACACTGTATCATGCCGTTGAAGAGCGTTATATCGCGGAGAATGACTTCCGAGAATTTTCGGAAATATTCTCTCCCACATCCTTCAGTTGCGTTGCATATGCGACACGTGTTGAACAACCGATTCATTCAGGTTCAGGCGATATTCATGAAATTTTTGCTGAAGTAGCAGTTTATTCAAGACTAATTTTTACTCGTGTATATTTCCCATTTTACCCTGCATCTCTTTAGCTGTAGTGCAGGTGAGCAGGCATTTGAGTTGAGTGTATTCCAACGCAAAACGAGAAACATCACTTTTGCGTTCTTTTATCGAACTTTTTCCTTAAGCAGCGTCCGTAGGCATCACTCTAGTTTCAGACATAAAATCTTGTGAATATATGCAACAAAACTCGCATTGATTTGGAATTTTCTTGGAAATTCGAGCTATAGATTTCTTTTTATTTTGTGAGGATATCTCTTCTGATATTTTCGTTTCGAAAAATTTCGCGATATCAGCATACCGAAGAACAAAGATGATGACCATGTGGCGACCAATAAACAAATCGAAAAAATTTCTTTTATTACTTTTATCAAATAATTCCTTTCAGAGAGATTCTACGCAGGTTGGATGACTAAACTCATAATCTTTTAACGTAATTGAGCGAATCTATTTGGAATAAACGAAATGAGAGTTTAAGAAAGCTTTTTAACACATGTCGTCTTTTAAGTGCTTTTATTCGGACTAACGTATAAAAAACAATGAGACTCGAATGAGTGTGCTTATTTGCACTTGCGTAGAATCTATTTGGAAACTGTTCGCAGATCCTCGAGCTGATATTACAAACACCTTGGCAGAGTTGGTCAAGCAATACGATATTTATAGATTAAAATGTCCGTGGAAACAACTTTTCTTGATATCGAGTACGTGAAGTTGCAATAAATTGCTTGCGACTAATGATCCTCCTAAACAATACGAGGTGTTTGAGGCTAACTATTGGAATCTTACTAATCCATTATATATTGAAGATGTAATTAGTAAGCGTTATGCGTTGCAGATTTTAATAATAACGATGAATTAGTTGATTAGTCATCAATAAATATAAGAAATAATCCGTTACAATTATATAACGGATGGATCCAAGTCTGAGGGCGGCCTTTCCACAGGCTGTGCCTTTTTTGATGCTGGCGATTCTATGAGCTATACGTTTAGTTTAAAAAACAAAGCTTCGATTTTTACCGCAGAAGTATGCGCAATTGCCAAAGCTCTTAATTGAACCCTTTGATATCTAGGAAAAGGATATTTTAATCTTTACGGATTCGCTTACTTATTGTTAGTTTAATAAGTAAATTACACAATAATGATAAGAACATCTATACAAACCCATATATTACTGAAATCAGACATGTTGAAGATCTTAACCATCTATATTGACGGGAGGGCAAGAAAGTTGTGTTTATCTGGATTCCAGCGCATAAAGGTATATATGGGAATGAAATTGCTGAGTTAGCTAAAGAAATCAGAGACCAAGTTCACATGAATTTCCTTAATGTATCTTTTACAGATTTCTGCAAAGGACATAGAGAAGAGAAATATGTTTCAGGACAAACAATGAAATTATTTATCAATTTAAATTTAAAGGAAAACAATATTATCTTATATTATCTTATATTATCTTATATATATAAGAAATTCTTTGATGAAAATACAAGGTATCCATAATTCGTTGGCATTAATTTATCTAGAAAATCTGCAGTTACTATTAATAGACTTAGAGCAAATCATTACAACTTCAATGAATTTCATGCTAGAATAGACTATATTGAATCTTCGAGATACGACTGTGGATATAAAAGTGAAGATATCAACCGTTTAGTCTTTCAATGTAGCAAAATTTGACGATATCAGGATTGATCTCAATATTAATCTTAATAAGGTAAGAGCGAGTAGACCAGACTGCATATGGCATTGGCTTCAGAAAGAGGAAATGCGCGCACTCAGAATTGTATTTGTTATCTCGAGGACAGGAAAAATCATATAGCTATTTAGATCTTAACTTATTGCTTTAATTTAATTTAATTTAATTTAACTTAATGTGTTTTAAGCTTTAATTTTGTTAAAGCGTAATAGTATCATGTGTAATTCTATTTCTTATTATGTATATCCGACTCTCGAAAATTGTGTTTAAGTGTTGTTGAGCGATCGACTGAGACGAAATAACGAGACATTCAAAAGAAATGTAAATATTCAATATTGTCAACTCGAAATCTGTATCTCATCATTGTTATGATTCTTTGTCTGATCGCCGGATTGTCTCTCGGGTAACCGACTCTTTGAAAGCAATGTATCGCGCAAACTCGGTCCTCCCCTTCTAACTTCTCCGAACTTTCTGGATTATTTGCGGTATATAAGGAATCAATTTTTGGATCTTCTCTCTCTTTTCTTTTCGTGCGAAATAAGTCGATTGAGTATATCGAGATCCGAGCGTTCAGATAGATCTTTAATTGTTCAATATTATTCAGACTTGATGACGAAATATATCTGCATGGATTAACAATCAATTCTCTCGGTCTCTTCTCTTGATTCCTATGCTATTTCCCTCTCTCCATCTCTTCACGATTCGCAACCGAATTCATTTCCTGCATCTCGCTTGTTTACCTCCTAACGTTCTCTCTCTTTCTCTGTCAATCTCATTGCAAATCGTCCTTCGATCCTAAAAACGATATCTCGCGCTTTCTCTGAGCGAAACCGGCAAAATTCAAGTAACTCGCGGTCTAAATTAATACCGCGCGTGAACAAATTTCTAGTTCCTTATTTTACATGTGTAAGATAAACTGTATAGTCTAAAAGCACGTACTTTCAACCGAAAGTATTAAAAAGAAAAAGATGGTAGTAAAAGTGCTGGAGAAGGATGAGGACGGGGAGAGTTGGATGAAAGTTAGAAAAAGTAAGAGAGGGTAGATGGAAGGGGTTGTTATTAGAAGAAAAGGAAATGGTGAGAGCGGAGAGGAGAGAGAGGGGGAGGAATGAGGGGTAGTTTATGGAAGAGGGGAGAAAAAAGAGAAAGAGCGAGTGAGAGAGAATGTGAGGATAAAAGAGAAAGGGTTAATGATTGAAAATGCAGCCGAAAGCAAAGGTCCATTTAGGCTAAGTTAGAATATAAAATAGAATAAATAAATAGCATGTGTGTTACACTGAAAAAATTATTTATGTAACTGCAACCAACCCAGATAGCACAAAATGTCCTCAGGATAATCCTGAATATGTCCAGGATGTCCTTTCCATATTTCAAGGATATTTAATTGTGTATTTATGCATATTTTATATGTATATTTGACTTCATTAATTATGAAATACTTAAAATAATTTCTGGAAGTTTTAAGAACTACAATAAAAGTATAAATCATCCATTTAATGTCCACTAGACTCAAAAATAGCATAAAAGTCCTAAAATTATCCTATACACATATCCATGTCTTAAGGCGTATCCCAGGATGTCCTGAGTACGTCCCACAAAACTCCTCAAAACATACTGGGCACATTTTCGATGATTTTTGGATATTTTTATTATATCTAGTGAAAACAGTGTTTATTAGCTTGTTATAGTGTGTGAGTGCCTAAACAAACGCAGCCAGAGTGTATCGCGCTAAGTAAATTGATAATAAAATAACTGAATGAATTTTGGATATTTTGTTCTTATATGATCAATATTTTACTTTTTAAATTACGCGGTACAATATGGTAGCCGTTACAGACATTAGCATGATACAATGAGAGGACTTCCGGTTCCGGTCTCTCCTCACATCTCACATGGTTACACATGGAAGAAGCAGCAATCATAGCAACGTGTATAACGAATATCGATTTAATTTCAGGTAAGCTCTCCTTATTCAAAATAATATTATTCACATAAATATTTCTAAAAGTATTTTTGTATTATATATGTCTATTTCAATATTATTCAATATTATCCATATATTGTAATTTAGCGATTTGTCATTACTCTAAAAACGTGACATAATCTGTAAAAATCATGTTATGATTATAAAAATTATTTTAATGTATATATAATTGCGACATTTTTAAATGCATATATTAACATTTGTGATCTTATTAAGTGAATCTTTCAAGAGCTTATGCTGTATTAACAGCTCCATTCTTAAATCTTAACCTTAATCTCAAAATTTGTAGCAGTCCAATCATTTTTGTTATTAACATTTTTTGTAAGCAGATGTAAAAGTAATAATTATTATTTCTGTTTTATGTTGCAGTGTTATTGTTGTTCAGTAGAACACGTAGCAGAGCAATAGTGCATTCTGACAGCAGCGAAAGAGGAGGCTTTATCTATTATTAGCTATGTAAGTAATAAAAACTTAAATTTATTAATATAAGGCTGTGTTTCAACATTAATTGCTGGTACTGAAAATCTGAGATAAGAAAGATCTAACGTAACATTGACCATAGATTTTCAGTATGATCATTGAATATTGGAACACAGTCGTATTTAACTTTGTATTCTTATATTACATATGTAAGCAGATGTAATTAATAATAATTATTTTTGTTTTATGTTGCAGTATTATTGTGTACGTTCAGTAGATAACAGTCCAGAGCAATAGTGCAATTCTGATAGCAGCGAAAGAAAGGAGGCATTATCTATTATTAGGTATGTAGGTAATAAAAACTTAAATTTATTAGGCTACGTTCCAATATTAATTACTGGTACTAAAAATCTGAGATATCTAATGTAACATTGAGCTTAGCTTTTCAATATGAATATTGAATATTGGAACACAGTCGTATTTAACTTTGTATTCTTATGTTAGATATGTAAGATGTAATTAATAATTATTATTTTTATTTTATGTTGCAATGTTGTGTAACGTTCAGTAGAACACATAGCAGTACAGAACAATATATAGTGCAATTCCGACAGCAGCGAGAAAGAGGAGGCTTCATCTATTAGATACGTAACTTACGTAACGTAAGCAACAAAATTTAATTCAAGCACACACACACACACACACACACACACACAATTAAATATAATAAAGATTAATAGTTAATTTTTATGTAAAGTCTGTTCTTTGTTGTTAAACTAATGCATTTATGGAACTTAAAAACAGCTATATACATCTGTGATTTTTGATGTTGAAGAAAGATGAAAGAAAAAAATATATATAGATCTATGTATATAAGAAAAAAAATATATATCGAGTGTTCAAAAGAAAGTGTAACAATAAGTTTTCATCTCCAAAAATATTGTTTCTAGAAAAAAGGTTTTAAATAAAAATTGCAGTATTTCAAAAAGGACCTAAGTTGATGTTATAGGAACATTTGTGACGGTTTTTAAGGTCACTTCAAGGTCAACTTGATTTTTTTTAATAGAATTATTCTAAATGCTTTATGTAAATAGATTCCTTGTAACATTTGAATTATTTTAATAGATTATTTAAATAGATTCCTTGTAACATTCCACATAAAAAATTATACATATATATATAATATAAAGATAAAATAACAAAAAATTGAACGGTTCATCAACTTATGTCTCCTTTGAAATACTTCAATTTTTATTTGAAATAATTTTCTCTAGAAATCATATTTTTGGAGATAAAAACTTGTGACGTTTTATTTTGAACATCCGGTGTATAGGTCTGGAAAATTTATTGCAGGTGTTACCAATTTTTTGCATAAATGATTTCGATTAGAATTCCGAACAGTTTCTGAAGAAATTTAATTTATAAATTATAAATTTGTTTTTTATAGCCGAACTAGCTGGAATAATTTCCACTATTTCCACTTTTTACACACATATACACACACGCGCGCGCATGTATCATTATCTTCATATTTTTAAACAGTTGAAGTTATTGAATTAATTTTTATTTTAAATTACTACTTTTTTCTTATAAAAGCAATTGCTAAATTAGTTTTAGAAATACAAATTTAATATGTTGGGTAAAAAACATTCATACAAACGTACAATTACTTCCTCATATCGAATAAAAATGACAAAAATGGAAACAGATATTATAATGGAATCTCATAAAATCGTTCAATCAACATCTGCTTAGACATCATTTTCTGAAAATGCATTACAAAATGAAAATGTACATGATGATAATCGTATAGTACAAACTGAATTTGAAAATACTGTATTCAATGATGATATAGTACAAAATGAATCTGAAAATGTTTTACGTGATGATGATATAGTACAATATAAATCTGAAAATGTTTTACATGATGAGGATCTAGTATCAAATGAATATGAAAATGTTTTGTGTGATGAGAGTCTAATAATGTCGAATGAATATGAGTTTTTTGATAAAAATGGCAGAGTAGTACAAGATGAATAAACAATGTTACAGAAAATAATAATGTAGATAGCGCATCAAATAGGAATATTAATTTTAAGACATTTTTAAGCCAATGGGCTATTAAAGAACATATTTCGCAATCAGCATTGAGCTCTTTGTTAAAAGGAATTAAACAATATACATGTAATAACTGCAGTTTCAACATACCTTTAGATTCAAGAACTCTTATGCGTATTCCTAGAAGTAGTAATATTGAGATTTGCGCTGGTGGTCCATATTATCATTTTGGATTGAGAGAAAGGATACTAACAAGTATTTTACCAATAAACTCACAAGATATTACAGATATCAAAATATCAATAAATGTTGATGGATTACCATTATCGAAATCTTCACAACGACAATTTTGGCCAATTTTGGGATTCATATCTAAATCTAAAAAAGTTTTTATTATTGATATTTATTATGGAACACAAACCATCAGATTCAAATAAATTTCTTGCAAAATTTGTGGATGAAGCAAAGATATTACACGAAGAAGGAATTACTATTAATAACAGAAATATACCATGTACATTACATTCTATTATATGCGATGCACCAGCGAAAGCATTTGTGTTGCAAATAAAAGGACATAATGGTTATTCCAGTTGTACAAAGTGCATAATTGAAGGAAGTTACATTAACAGTAAAATGTGTTTTCCTGTAACAAATGCACAATTACGAACAAATGAAGATTTCCGTTTAAGGAAGGACGAAAATTATCATATTGAGCATTCAGCTCTTTTAAAGCTACCAGATTTTGATCTTGTGAACAATATACCTTTGGACTATATGCATCTTGTATGTTATTTAGGAGTCATGCGCAAATTATTATATATGTGGTTATTCGGTGTCTCTGATTAGTAATAAGATTTAATTTTATTTTGAGTTTTTGTGTTGTTGTTTGGTTTCTTTTATATTTGTATTTTGCGCCTTACCGCGTACATTGCGGTAGAGCTAGGTGGCGCCTCCAGCGCCACGACTGTTGTGCTCTCGAGTGCTTTGAGCAGTGCCAGTGGTACGTGAGTCTCGGTCCTGTACACTCAAGCAATAAAGACTGATATGAATGTCTTAAGTAAAGATTTGTGAAACTAATTATTCACTTCCCGAACTTCATCCTGAAGCAGAGCTACGGCTAAATGATCAACTACGAAACCCATTTCATTCAGAAAACTTGAAATACGTTTACAACACAGAAAAGTTGAGACAATATCATTGCAGCTGGAAAATGTATTAAAATTATATATACTATGCGAATTTGAGCATAAATCAAGATCACTTGCCTTTGTCAAACTATGGAAGGTAACTTTATGTGGGCCACCCTGCATATATATGTGTGTATATGATATATTACAGTACAGTACACGTATACATAATGGAAGATTTATGGTCCATTGTTGAGTTTGAAGATGGTATGGAAATGATTCCCACCTCCTGGATAATAGAAGGATCCTGGATAAAAGTGCTGCTCGTTGGCCAAATTTTACTTCACATTTAAAATGTATGAAAGCTATAAAGAACCTCATACCACATGAAAATGATTGGTCATTTTATAAGATAAAAAAAGTCTTAGCCAGTTCAAGTAAGTTACTTACGAAATATACAAAGTATAAATTTTGTTATATTAGTTTGTATACATTGAACATTTGTTATAAGTTTCTTGTTTTTGTTATACTTATTAAGCATCAATTACATTTTCCATTTAGGTACATATGACAAAGGATTATTAAAATTAAAAAAAGCTGAAATTTTATCGGACATTAATTCAGAAAACGACGATCTAGAAGATTTCAAGAAATCTCGAAAAGCAAGAGCAAAAAAGATTCTCTCAAGCAGTGATGATAATGATAATGATCAAGAAAATATACAGTTATCTCATTATCCCAACGTTCCGCAAATAAAAAGTAACACATTTTACAAATCAAAGAAATGTGATGAAAAATCCAAGAAACAGTGTATAAGTAAGTATGAAACAAATTGTACATATATTTATATAATACATGTAAAAGTGTATAACTAATTATTATTATTGATTGGTTCATTCAGAAAAGAAGCTGTAATTACTTTGGAAGGAAAAGAACTGAAAATGTCTACAGAGACTAATGTATGCGAAATAAGAAAAAAGAATGATAGTGATTTCATTTCTGGTAATTTAGATTATTTATAATTAAAAAATCAAATAAACATCAACTAACAATAATACTATACACCAATGTTATATTTTCGTATTCAACAATATAAATGTAATAATGCATATTATGTGCATGTTACGTATTACATTGTATTACACGAAAAATTATAGCATTGATGATGTTATATTACTGATAGTTCGTGTTTACATTGGATTGCTTTTTTAAAAATATATATTGATATATTTTCTAATTATAGATACGTGTAATAAAGATAATTTATCTGATGATCTACATGACAAACCTTGCGCTAAACGTAATGCAAGTAATACTGGTTTAAGTAAGTATGAAACTATCATTTATAAACATATAACGTGTGTATTTATTTTATTTTACGATGTACTAATATACTATTATGTAATTTTAGCAAATTCTGATTTTCAATGTTACATAATTAGAAAACTCGTAGACGTAGGATATCAATTACGTTCATTGCAAGAACAAGGAAATGTTATGAATAACAGATTAGATAATATTTTACAAAACCTTCAAATATCTTCCTCTCATGGAACAGAAGGCGAAACAGTGGAACAAGATATAATGAATAATTTTCCCATTGAAAATATTGAAGATTTACAGAGTTTTGAAAAATTGTTAATTAAAAGGTAAAATAAATCGCCAAAAATTGGTAAGTGTTAAGATTGGAAAAATTGGAATTAATTGTGTGTGCATGTGTGCGTATGTGCGCACATGTGTGTACATAAATATATTTTAGTTTTTATTATTGATATTTATTATGGAACACATAAACCATCAGATTCAAATGAATTTCTTGCAAAATTTGTGGATGAAGCAAAGATATAACACTGTTAGTAAGTTGAGAGGTTGTGCGAGTGGGAGTCTTTTGACCACGTTGTTATTGACCACAGATACTTTTGACCATGTTGCAATTGACCACGTCGCGATTGACCACGTTGCTATTGACCACGTTGCGATTGACCACGCGTTGCATTTGACCACGCGTCGCATTTGACCACGTCGCGATTGACCACGTTACTGTTGACCACGTTGCATTTGACTACGTTGCTTTTGACCACGTTACGATTGACCACGCGTCGTTTTTGACCACGTTGCGACTGACCACGCGTCGCGATTGACCACGTTGCGATTGACCACGCGTCGCATTTGACCACGTCGCATTTGACCACGTCGCGATTGACCACGTTGCGATTGACCACGCGTCACATTTGATCACGTCGCATTTGACCACGTCGCGATTGACCACGTTGCGATTGACCATGCGTCGCATTTGACAACGTCGCATTTGACCACGTCGCATTTGACCACGTCACGATTGACCACGTCGCGATTGACCACGCGTCACATTTGACCACGTCACATTTAACCACGTGTCATTTGACCACGTTGCGATAGACCACGCGATGCATTTGACCACCACTTGACCTTTAATGATTTAAGGCGGGAAACGTATGTGCACACACACACACACACGGTGGGGTGCAAGGGGAGGCCTTTGGCCCCCCCTCCCGCATCCACCCCGCCGATAGTATGGTGCCTATGGGGGTGCAAGGGGGGCCTTCGGCACCTCTTCTGCACACGTAGGAATGACCCCCCCCCCCTTGCAACCCACCTCGTATGTGTGTATGTGTATGTGTGTGTGCAAACGTTTGTCGCCTTAAATCATTAAAGTTATGGTAGAGCAATAAGGACGCGTGGTCAATCGCAACGTGGTCAAATGCGACGCGTTGTCAATCGCAACGTGGTCAAATGCGACGCGTTGTCAATCGCAACGTGGTCAAATGCGACGCGTGGTCAATCGCAACGTGGTCAATCGCGACGTGGTCAAATGCGACGCGTGGTCAATAGCAACGTGGTCAATCGCGACGCGTGGTCAATCGCAACGTGGTCAAAAACGACGCGTGGTCAATCGTAACGTGGTCAAAAGCAACGTAGTCAATTGCAACGTGGTCAATAGTAACGTGGTCAATCGCAACGTGGTCAATCGCGACGTGGTCAAATGCGACGCGTGGTCAAACGCAACGTGGTCAAATGCGACGCGTGGTCAAACGCAACGTGGTCAAATGCAACGCGTGGTCAATCGCAACGTGGTCAATAGCAACGTGGTCAATCGCAACGTGGTCAATTGCAACGTGGTCAAAAGTATCTGTGGTCAATAACAACGTGGTCAAATGAGACGCTGCCGGTTGAGCACACGAAATAAAGATAAAGCGGTTTGATATAACACTGCACAGAAAATTTATTTCTATATTATAAAGAAAACGTGAGGCATAACGCGAGAGACAACTTGAGAGAGTATCGAGAACGACTGATAGCGCGATGTTACTCTTACTAATGTCGATCGAGGACAAAACGGTTTTTAAAGGAACGGTAGAAAACGAATATCGAAGTCGGTCGATACACAGTAGGTCGATGACTCGAGTCAGCTGATTTTAACTGAGAAGGTAGAGCGAGGGGCGCAAGAAAAACTGTGTAAACACAGCGAACGATAGGCATCGGCGATGCGGTGATTTCGCGAGAACGCTATTTATAGACAATAACAGAGAACGTAGATAATCGATATAAAAGAGAGAATACAATTTTGCAAAATAAGGAAATAATTCTGTCGCACGAAAATTAAGACTTTTTAAAGAGTAACAAAAATAATATGAATATGAGACTAAAATATTAATGTTACTGCCCGCTTCAGGGGCGTGATTGGCGCCGCTGAATGTAAGATAAACGAATCGATGAATTACAGAAAGAAAAGAGATGAGATGAGAGATGAATTAATGATGGATGATGATTATTTACAATGTAGATGTTACAGAGAAAAGAAAAAGAATGATATTAAGTCGCGATCGGAAGCGGACAAAATTTCACGATCGGTCGTTTGAACTCAGAAACGGCCGTTCGAACCGTAACGACGCGTACGCGACCGTCAGTGCCAGGATGTACTGCTGTCACGCGTGCGAGAGGCCATTTGGTGGGTGGATATCGCTCGTCAAGGATAAAGACGAGATCTCCGATTTGAAGAGGCTTGGTGGATAGATTCCATTTGTTCCTTGACTGTAGACTTTGCAGATATTCGGTTGACCATCGAGTCCAGAATCTATCCAGCATTTGGCGTAAGAGTTGCCAACGCGGTAGCCGAGAAGTCGGAACGTCGTCAAACGGCGGTTCTGGAAGGACGATGAGAGATTCACCGATAAGGAAATGCGCTGGCGTGAGCGCGCTGACATCCTCAGGGTCATCGGACAGCGTGCAAAGCGGTCGAGAATTGAGCACCGCTTCGACTTGCGTGAGGAGAGTGCTGAACTTCTCGTAGGTTAGAACGATGTCGCCTAGAAGTCGTCAAAGATGAAATTTCGCTGATTTAACAGCGGCTTCCCACTTGTTTCCGAAGTGTGGAGCGGACGGAGAATTAAATTTCCACTCCGTTCCGTCAGCGGCCAGTAAGTGAGCAAACTCTACGATGTCCTTCGATGCAGAATTAAACAGGCGTCGGAGTTCAGCGTCTGCTCCGACAAAATTTGTCCCGCAGTCACTCGAGATTGTGATGCATCGTCCTCGGCGTCCGATAAATCGTCGATATGCGGCGAGGAAGCCCTGAGTTGAATAGTCCGTGGCCAGATCTAGATGAACAGCGGAGGTCGAAAAACAGACGAACACAATGAGATAGGCTTTGTACGTTCTGGATGCTCGGCCTCGCCAGGTGCGCAGCGTGTAAGGTCCGGCGTAGTCAACACCGCAGTGCAGGAATGGCGCGTCGGTGTGACACGCGATGCCGGAAGAGAGTCCATCATCTCTTGAGCAGTTGCTGCGCGATGTCGTGCGCATCGAACGCAGCGGCGAATGAATGCGCTGACCGGAGCACGTCCACCGAGTATCCAGTAGTGCTGTCTCAAAGTAGCCAGAACAACCTGAGCTCCGCCATGTAAAGTTCGATTATGAATATCTGAAATCAGAAGATGTGAGAACGAGGAATCACGAGGAAGAATGGCGGGATGTCTTCCGTCCGGATCGAGAAGTGAATTTTTTAACCGTCCACCAACGCGAAGAACTCCTTCTGAGTCGACGAATGAAGCCATTTTGAGAAGCGGATGCGTTCTTGACAGTGGCGTTTTGGAAGAACAGATCTCTAGCTCGCGACTGAAGTAAGCTCGTTGCGTGTCCTTGAGTCAGAAGATCCGAGCATTGAGAAATTCCTCAGGATGTAATGATAGCGAAGAATGATGATCTACTTTCTTAAATATGGCGGCGATGCGTAGGATCCATGCGGTGATGCGAAGGAGGCGATCAATACTGGAAAAGCGATCTATTAAATCCCAGCAGGAAGATGCCACGCTTACCACAGCTGCTGAGACTTGCTGAAACCGTTTTTCTTCGAGATTTGTGGCATCATCGATGGGAGGAAAGGTAGATGGCCACCCCACGGAAGGACCTTGAAGCCAGACTGGTCCACGCCACCACAGAAAGTGTGATTGCAGCAAGGTTGGAGAGAGTCCTCGCGAGACGCAGTCGGCTGGATTTTCGCTGCCGGCTACGTGATGCCATCGTGCGTCGGGAACGAGCTCCTGGATGACGGTAACTCGATTTGCGATGAATTCTTGCCACTGCGATGGATGTCCATGAATCCAAGCCAAGCTGACATTGGAGTCGACCCAAAGGTGAGCAGGAACGTGTTGAAGTCCGAGAATGTTACGAACGCGAGTCAGCAGACAAGATAAAAGAACGGCCGCTGCTAGCTCCAGAGGAATTGTCTGCTTCTTGAGAGGCGCCACCTTGCTTTTCGCTACGAGAAGCGTGACCTTGGCATCCGCGAAGGTTTGAATGGTGCGGATGTAAAGCACTGCGCCGAGAGCGTCCTGAGAGGCATCCGCGAATCCATGGAACTCGAGACCTTGAGTGTTAGATGAGGTACCAAGCCGTCACGGAATCGAATATTCGGAAACTCCTCGTAGATCGTCATCGAAGCAGTTCCATTGCTGTTCGACAGATAGAGGCAGCGGATCATCCCATCCGATGTTGGACTTCCACAATTGTTGAATGAAGATCTTGCCGAGAATTGTCACTGGAGCGAGCCAGCCGAGCGGGTCGAATAGCTGCGCTACTCGAGAGAGAATGGATCTTTTTGTTAGCTTGATGATGGGATCAGTGCGGGTTACATGAAATTTGAAGGAGTCTGATGCCGGATGCCACGTGAGACCCAGAGTTCGAGCTTCTGATTGGAGTTCTCAAGTCGAAGAGTTTTGAAGTGAATCCGAGATGCCTTGAAGAATTTCGTCGCTGTTGGCTGACCACTTTTGAAGTTTGAAGCCGTCCGCCCTGAGGAGCTGGATTAACTGGAGAGTTCGGGTCTGCGCGTCCTTCGGAGTGTCGGCGCCTGAGAGAACGTCATCCACGTAAATCGCCGTGCGCAAGATGTTGGAAGCGTGCGGAAAGACGTGTTCTGTATCCGTGGCGAGTTGCTGAAAAACTCGAAGAGCGAGGTATAGCGCACAAGTTAATCCGTACGTCACTGTGTTGAGTTGATAACTGCAGGGTGAGTCAGTGGTGCTCCAGAGAATTTGCTGATACTGTCAGTCTTCAGGATTTATCACGATTTGCCGATACATTTTTTCAGTCGGCGGCAAATGCGAAGGCGGGTGTCCTCCAGCGTAAAATGACCGCGTCAAGGTCTTGCTGAAGTTTCGGACCTGCGTGCAGACAGTCATTGAGTGAGACTCCAGTGGTGGTGCGAGCTGACCCGTTGAAGACTACCCGCAGCTTGGTAGTCGAGCTGATCTCGCGTAGAACTTTGTGATGCGGGAGGTGGATTGAGGTGAGATCAAGTTGAGAAGAAGAAGTCGGCACCATGTGACCCAGATCAGCGTATTCCTGCATGAAGTCCGAGTAGAGTTTTCCGAAAGCCTCGTCACGTTGGATGCGTTGGCGAACTCTAGCAAAGGAACGCAATGCAAACGGCAGCGAATCGCCCAGTCTGTTCATCGAAGATCGAAAAGGCAGTCGAACGATGTATCGCCCGGTCGCGTCCCGAGAATGCGTGGAGCGAAAATGATTCTCGCAGGCCTGTTCATCCGGTGTGAGGCATGGAGTAGTGGACGAAATGATATCTTCCTGCATCCAGAATCTTTGAAGAGTATCGTGCAGATCCACATCTGGAAGGTTGCAGCACGAGACGATGGAAGCTGAGTGAGACGATGACGTTCGAGCGTTGACTGGCCCGGAAACAATCCAACCCAAGGTCGTCTGTTGAGCGATGGGTGCTTGGAGCGTTCCGCGTTTGATGTCGCCGAGTAACAAGGAACCGTACACGTCGGCTCCGAGGATGATGTCGATGTGACCAGGTATAGCAAAGTCCGGATCGGCTAACGGCAATTTACTCAGATGATTCCACGAGGCAGTTACTGGGCTTGAAGGAATTCGACCTGTGACCTTTGGAATGACAAAGGCTGAAACAGAGAACTCAATAGACGGATCGTAGCGTGATCGAAGCTTCAGGTTCACGGCACCTCGGGTTGAGCCTATACTGTTAGCGCCGACGCCAATGATTGGCACAGATGCACGAACTCGAGGAAGACGTAGCAGCTGAACCAATGACTCCTCGATGAGCGAGATCTCGGATCCTTAGTCCAAGAATGCGCGCACCTTGATGCTGCTTCCCTTTATGTTGATAAGCGTGACGTAAGCGGTTGCCAACAGTACTTGAGAACGTTCAAGGTGAGCTGCGGCATTGTAAGAATGCACAGCTGTTGAGGTGGACGATCCAGAGGACGGCGTAACGTGCGTTGATTCCGTTGAAGCGATATCCTGAGAGTTGCCTGCAATGGTTGAGATCTTGGAAGAAGCGGCAGCTTCGCGATGAAGCAATGTGTGGTGCTGACTCTTGCTCTTCCGACATCGTTTGAGAGAACGACATTCATTGAGCTTGTGCGAGCCGAGACAATTAAAGCAGAGCGACTTTTGTATTACGAGATCCTGTCGTTCAGCTAGTGATTTCGATGCAAAGTCAGAACACGATGAGATGTAATGAGAGGCACCACAGAAGGAGCAGCCAGGTTGATTCACGATAGCAGCGTGAGCGCGAGCTGAGGTCTTTGATTTACTGTTTGACTTCTGCGATGATGCGGTTGTAAAGAGAGAGCGAGATTGCACGGATTCGAGAGCTCGAATACGTCCGTCCAAGAAGAGTTCAAGCTGCGTGAAGGTTACGAATTCAGGCGACGTTCCCTGCTCGAGCTCCCATGCTTCGAGAGTTTTTGCGTCAAGACGTCGGGTGACAAAGTATACGATCATGATATCCCATTGTTTCGTGGGTACTCCGAGAGATTGCAAGGGTCCTATTACTTCCTTGACCGTAGAGAGCAGAGACGTGAGTTCGGAGCTTGATTTCTGCGTTATCGGCTTGATACTAAACAGACGGTCGAGATAGGTCGTAACAATGACGCGTCGATTTTCATATCGATCGGTGAGCGCTTCCCAAGCGCGCGAGAAGTTTTCTGACGTCACGGGAAAGTTGACGATGTATCGCGCTGCTTTGCCAGTCACTTGCGATTTTAAATAATATAATTTTTCAACGGCGGTAATACCTTGTTGAAGCTCACCATTGATTTAAATAAATCGCGAAAGGACGGCCATTCCTGATATTCTCCGGAGAATTTAGGCAAACTGATCTTCGGTAACGCCCGACACGTGCTCGAATTATATTGAGATCCGCTGGAATCGTTGAAGAGACCCGTGATGGAGTCGCGAAGGGTCATGATACTCGAGCGAGAATCGTAGTAAGCTTCTTCGCATGATAAATATAAATCAGTGGAGAAGTAATTGTGCTTACGAGTCTCGTCTGTAAGAGCACGAGTTTGTCATGATGTTCCTGGAATCGCTTTCAATAAGCGTCGAGAGATTTAATTCGAGCTTCAAGGTTGTGGCGGTTGATTTTATCGCTTCCCAGTTTTTTCGTATTCTCGAACGCTCGAGCGATGAGACCGAAAAGATTGTTTTGTTTTTCGACAAGTGATCCGAAGGTTGACATCGTTGGTTGTTGACGCACAAGGTCACGAGAGTACTGATATAATTTTAAAAACGAATGTTAACGGTCACTAATGATTACCAGTATAATCTGGATATGCCGAATGCAGATTGAAGAGTTGCACTGAATATGTAACTGTCACTTCGCGATTGAGTGCGAAAGAGAAAGTATAAATAAGCGCGATGAAAGCGCGAAAAACGATCGCCGGTCGATTGCGGTGTCGCGACGAATGTTCGAGAATCCGCGAACGAAAGATCCGCGATCGAATATCCGGCTCGAAGGACCATAAATGTTAGTAAGTTGAGAGGTTGAGCACACGAAATAAAGATAAAGCGGTTTGATATAACACTGCACAGAAAATTTATTTCTATATTATAAAGAGAACGTGAGACATAACGCGAGAGACAACTTGAGAGAGTATCGAGAAAGACTGATAGCGCGATGTTACTCTTACTAATGTCGATGGAGGACAAAACGGTTTTTAAAGGAACGGTAGAAAACGAAAATCGAAGTCGGTCGATACACAGTAGGTCGATGACTCGAGTCAGCTGATTTTCGCTGAGAAGGTAGAGCGAGGGGCGCGCGCGGTAAGACGAGCGACGCAAGAAAAACTGTGCAAACACAGCGAACGATAGGCATCGGCGATGCGGTGATTTCGCGAGAACGCTATTTATAGACAATAACAGAGAACGTAGATAATCGATATAAAAGAGAGAATACAATTTTGCAAAATAAGGAAATAATTCTGTCGCACGAAAATTAAGACTTTTTAAAGAGTAACAAAAATAATATGAATATGAGACTAAAGTATTAACAAACACGAAGAAGGAATTACTATTAATAACAGAAATATACCATGCACATTACATTCTATTATATGCGATGCACCAGCGAAAGCATTTGTGTTGCAAATAAAAGGACATAATGGTTATTCCAGTTGCACAAAGTGCATAATTGAAGGCATTAACGGTAAAATGTGTTTTCCTAAAACAAATGCACAATTACGAACAAATGAAGATTTCCGTTTAAGGAAGGGCGAAAATTATCGTATTGGGTATTCAGCTATTTTAAAGCTACCAGATTTTGATCTTGTGAACAATATACTTTTGGACTATATGCATCTTGTATGTTTAGGAGTCATGCGCAAATTATTATATATGTGGTTATTCGGAAAAAACTTGAAGTTCGTTTACAACACAGAAAAGTTGAGACAATATCATTGCAGCTGGAAAATGTATTAAATTTATATACCATGCGAATTTGTGCATAAATCAAGATCACTTGCCTTTGTCAAACTATGGAAGGTAACTTCCCAGATAGCCAAATCTGTCAAGAGCATGTATTAAAACTGTGTGCTATATATTTTTGCCAGCAAAAAAACTGCAGATTTTATACAAAACTTGTTATATCAGATAATGATAGCAGAACGTTGGCAGAAATGTTATAAAATCTGCTGACATAATTTGGCAGCAAGTCAGTAGCAGAAATCAAGCAGGATTTGTATAGAATTATCATAGCAGATTGGTAGTAGAAACCGAGCAGGATTTGCGCAACGCAGTTTGGTGTCAGATTGACGGCAGAAATCGAGCAAGATTTGCGCGCGCACAATCTGATGGCAAATTGACAACAGGATCTGCATTTTGCAGTTATTTAATAGTTCCTTCACCTACCGCTATGTGATGTATTTTCTCGCAATCAAATTTCTGTTAAAAATAGATATAAAGTCTGCAAGTCGTGGCTATTAATAAAAGGTCAAAAGTATATTTTTCTATCAGTTTAATTTTTGATATCTGACAAGTCTAACATGAGAATATTAAACTTATTAGAATCAATAGGATATACATGAAAAATTATCCATTTACTTTCTATTTAAAGCATAAAGCAGAATTTAATTCTCATATAAATTATATCTTAAATTTGATAAATTATATTAATTTAATTATTTTTACAATTTATTTTATTAATTTAATTAATAGATTAAATTGAACATTTAAAATTGCTATGTGAGATATAACTACATACAATATAATATGTTATACATTAAATATCATATTTATGAAAAAAAAAATATATAAGTAGCGGGTAACACGTCTTATGCATCTGTTATATTCATTGAAAAATATTGAATTTTATTATACTTATATATTCAAATGGCAAGAAACTGTGCAGATCCTGCTCGATTTCTGCCGCCAATCTGCTATTAGATTGCGTTTGACAGATCTGTTCGGTTTCTGCCGCCAATCTGCCATCAAACTATATGTGCAGATCTGCTCGATTTCTGCCGCCAATCTGCTGTCAGATTTTGCTTACTAACTATGCTAGCAGAATATCATCAATTGCGGACACAGTGGATAGGAATCTGCTGTAAAGTCATGATTAGATCTGCTGTCATACTGCCGACATGCTGCTAACATTTTGCTATCTGGGTTTATGTGGGCCACCCTGCATATATATGTGTGTATATGATATCCCAGGTAGCAAGGTATCGTCATTATGACGTCATTTTTTAGTCATTGGTTACGTCAAATTCATCTTTGAAATGACGTAAAAGTGACGTTAAAATGATGGTCCTAAGTCACAGACCATTGACGTCATATTTATGACGACAAAATGACGACATTTCTCGAATATAAAATGACATACATACGACGTATATACGACGTATATACAACGTATATGCAACGTATATACGACGTATAAAATTGGTGAATTTACTTTTCAAAATTTAGCATTAATTTAGTAATAAAAATCCATTGGACTATTAACTCTTTATCAAATAAAATAAAAAACATGGAATATATATATTATAGAACACATAGCAAAATGAAATTACAAATGTAATATAATTTTTATATACACACATATATTTCACATATTGTGTGTGTGTGTGTGTGTAAAATATGTGTAAAAATTATATTTCATTTGCAATTTTATTTTAATGTGTGTTCTATAATATATATATTCTATGTTTATTATTTTATTTGATAAAAAATTAAATATATATATATATATACTTATATATTTCTTGTTATTTTATATTATAGAAATATCTATATCTAACAAAAAATAGAAAGAAGATGGGTAAATTTTACAATAATACTTTAAAAACTGCATAAATGTTTGCCAGCTCTAATTGACAAAAGGTTATTGAATAAATCTAAAGGTGTTTGAGTGACTCTGAAGGTGCCACGCAACTTATTCGAATAATTAGAAAATGGTAAAAAAATAGTTTTTTCGTCATTTTGAATACGGCCCACCACTCAAACCTGTATAAAAATTATTGGAAAATTTGAAATTAATTAAAATGCATGTTTAAAAAAAATCTGGGATTGCCGCCCTTTTAAGGTACTTTTACATGGTAGCATTGAGCGTCGAGCATCTGCGCAGAAACTCATGGCGCAGATGTTAAATGAAATAGATTCTAGCTTTTTGCTGCTAACAACATAATGATGAGTCATACGAATACGGTCAAGATCAAAATGTTATATTCTAATATGCACACATTAGTACTGAAAATTAATGATATTAATTATATTCATTTATATTTGTTATATTTATTAATATTATTAGCCGCAAGAAGGTAAATTCTATCTCATTTGAGATCTGCGCAAACGCAGACGCTTGACTCTTGATGCTACCATGTAAAAGCACCTTTAGCTTTGAAAATATAACGGTTTTTAATTATTCTGAACTTTTTTACCTTGAAGATGACCTTGGAAAAATCTAACAAAATTTGGGTATATTTTGGTGTATGGCCCCTATATACCTAAATTTTTTCAGATATTTTGACCTCGGCGTTCCCGAGATAGAAGGCAAAATAACCTAAAACAAACGGTTTTTCGCGTTTTTGAAGACGGCGCACCTATAAAAACTTGAAAAAATTGGTTGGTATATTTATAACAAATTAGAATACGTATTTTAAAAAGAAAAAATTCGATGTATGGTTTTTTGTTTTAATGTTATAACGATTTAAACTTTTTCGGAATTTTTTTTACCTTGAAGATGACCCTGGAAAAATCTAAACAAATTTGGGTATATTTTGATGTATGACCCCTATATACTCAAATTTTTACAGATTTTTTTAGCAGGAAATTTCCGAGAAAAAAATTAATTTACAAGAAAAGGGGTTTTAACCCCAGGAATGAGATGGAGGAGGGGGAGGCGGGCAGGGTGATAGAAGTTATTTTTTTAAATTTACAATAAGTTCCAATAGGTTTTTTTCGAAAAGCGGAGTGAGGGCATTTCGACTATTATAATGGGAAATACCCTTTGCATTTCTGATTTTCCTTTATCAAAAGGGCCTTTCCTGGCTATACAAATTGTACAGGATCTGCACCAATCTTCAACATCCTGTTTACAAGCAGACCAATAAAATCGTTTTCGAATTTTACTAAGGGTTTTATTCACACCAAAATGCCCACCAGATGGAGAATCATGAGCTTCTTCCAAAATCTGCTGAATTTTTTTTTTGGAACTACAATTTGAAGAAGGTGAGACCGTTAATTAGGAGACTCCCATCTTCTATATAAAACTCCATCCTTCAAAACTAAAGAATTCCACTGTAACCAATAGACCTTAGCAGAATTTCCTTCCGAAACAATTTCCTGCCAAGAAGGACGTCTATTTTCTTCTTTTCCACGAAAAATCTTAATTAAGACAGGATCTTCCAGTTGATCTTTCTTCCAAGTTTCTAAATCATTACTTTCAAAAACTATTCGTCCAACAAAATCTTCCTGTTTCTTCTCAATTTTGCGACAATAATTACAATTCATCTCTTCGCAAGGGCGTCTTGATAAACCATCAGCATTTCCATGTTTACTTCCTTTTCGATACATAATTTCAAAATTGTATTGCTGAATTCGCTCCAACCACCGCGCCAGTTGTCCCTCTACATTCTTAAATGACAACAACCATCGCAAAGAAATGTGGTCAGTCCTAACCAAAAAATTATTTCCATACAGATAATGATGAATAGATTTCAATGAATCGACAATAGCGAGTAATTCTCGTCGCGTCACACAATAATTCTTTTCTGATTTGCTAAACACACGACTATAATATGCTATAGCTTTCTCTTCCCCTTCCTGAATTTGAGATAACACCGCGCCAATACCATTTGAAGCATCGGTGTCTAAAACGAATTGCCCTTTATCTTTGGGAAAAGATAAAATTGGAGAAGTTAACAATCGTTTCTTCAATTCCTTAAAAGCTTTCTCACAGAATTCAGTCCAGACAAACTTTGTCGCATTTTCCGTTAATGAAAACAACGGTTTTGCTATAAGTGAAAATCCCTTCACAAATTTTCTATAATAAGAGCAAAATCCTAAGAATCTGTTTCTTACTTCGAGGAACTGGCCAATTTTCTACCGAAGAAACCTTTTCGGAATCTGTAGCAATTCCTTTTTCAGAAACTACATGACCTAAATACTTAATCTCTAAAAAGAAAACATTTCTTTGGATTTAATTTCAAATTAGCAGAGCGGAGTCGAAAGAAAACTTGCTCTAGACGACTTAACATTTCCTCAAAACTTTTGCTGTAAATTATAACATCATCTAAATACACTAAGCAGATTTTAAATAATAATTGATGTAAAACCTTTTCCATCAAACGCTCAAATGTAGCAGGAGCATTACAAAGTCCGAATGGCATGACCGTAAATGGCCATAAACCATTCCCGATCGAAAATGCAGTTTTCTCTTTATCTTCTTGACGAATCTTCACTTGCCAATATCCACTTTTTAAGTCTAAGGTGGAAAACCACCTATTCCCAGACAATTAGTAAAGCATATCGTCAATTCGAGGAATAGGATAAGAAGCCTTTTTAGTCACTGTATTTAATTTTCTATAGTCTACACAAAATCTAAGTGTACCATCTTTTTTTCTAACTAAAACTGCTGGGGATACCCAAGGACTTCGAGACTCTTCAATTATTCCTTGACGCTTCATATCTTTTATAATTTCATCTACTTCCTCTCGCATCCGTAATGGAATTCGACAATAAGCTTGTTTAATTGGATTGGAATTTTCCAAATTAATCATGTGTTCGACCTTATTACAATTTCCTGCAATTATTTTCTCTGAAAAGATATCCCGAAATTTAACTAAAAATTGAGTGAAACAAGTCTTTTGTTTTTCTGTCAGACCCTTAGACTCTCTATCAAAGAGTTCTTTTAAGAATTGGGGAACTTCATCAGTACAAGCTCCTATTTGAGCACAAACATCTGTACCCTCTTCCTCAATACTCTTTTTAAAAAAAGGTTCGAAAATATTTCCTAAATTTATTTTTGAAAGAAAATCTAACCCTAAGAGACAATCCTCGGCCATATCTATCACAAAAACCGGACATTCAACTGAAAATTCTCTTATACGAATTAAAGTATTAATTTTACATTTCACCGGTACTTTCTCTCCTGAAGGATATTTCAAACAAGAATCTTCTACCGAAATCTGCTTCCTAGGCATTTTAATCAGTCTGCTATTAATTAAAGAAACATCCGAACCCGTATCAATTTTCAAAATAACAGGTTGTTCGTCAATATAACCATTAAAACAAAATATTTTTTTATTTCCAAAATTAATTTTCTTATTTTTACTTAAATAATTCTTTAATTCTACCGGGGCTCTCTTTTTCTTCGTCGAACTTGCCCCTAACAGTTCGACAAAACCTAGTTTTCCTTTAATTTCTCTAAAGAGGGACACTTCGCCCGAAAATGACCTGTACTACCGCACTGCCAACACTCTTTCGTAAACTTTTTCTTATTATTTCCATTAATTACACTCTTCTTTTCAAAATCCTTACTCTCTTTTAGAGACCATTACTTTCTTTTAGAGTTCTTTCATTTTTATTATTTCCGTTTTTAATAAAATTAAACTTTTTTTCTTTATTCCCTTGTTTATAATTTTCATCTTTTCGTTTCTCAAAATTGGTTTCTTGAATACTTTTTATAGTTTTAGCTCTTTGTACGGCCATCCTCGGGGAAGTAATTCCCTCAAGTTGAAGTGTTCTTTTAATAAATCTGTCGGACAATGCAGAAATAAATTGCGCGCACGCGATTTTATCTCGAATTTGATGTAAACACTCAGGATAAGCCAATTGCACCAATCGTTCTAAATCTGTTCCCACAGTCGCTTCATCTTCTCCCAATTTTTGTCTTCTATTAGTAAATTGCGAATAATATGACTGGGACAAATAACTCTCCCCGAAACGCAACTCTAACTTAGATTTCAACTCTAAATAATTAAGACTGTTAAGGGGATCCTAAACGGTTGGCCGAACTCCGACGGGTTTGCGCCCTCATCTGAGCGGAACTAAAATTGTCGATAATTGTTGATAATTTTAGTTCTACCATTATCGACAGCGTTATGCATGTATAAAAAAGTAATTAAAAATTGTGTCTAATATGTTGAAAAGACATCATATATTTCTACTGTTCTATCGCTTCGCACGCGTATCAAAGAGTATCGAAGCGCATAGATAACAGTATATCACATGTGTCTGTCTTTATTATGTGTACATGTTTGAACACAATTGTTCATATGTGTGAGCGTATTGCGTTTATAAATTTTTATTACATATATAATATATATAAATATTTATTTATATGATCAAAAATATATATAATTATAAAAATATATATTTATAAATAATACATTGTTATATTATATAATCGCCGATTATATAGATTAGAAAAAACGAACTGTATTATATTGTAATTTACTAGAAAGTTACATTATAATATTCAGTTATATATTAGGTGTACAACTTTGCTTCCGCCGTTTTCCTATAGATAGCTTTAGCGGTAAGTAGTGGTCGAAATAAATAGATCATAGACGTCATGCAATAAACTTGGGCATCTGTCAACATAACCCCATAGAAACATTAGTCGATTTGTCTCTGCATCATAAAGTTATTCTCGATTGAAAATGTCAGTTTACGAGCCAAATTCTCGTCATTTGCGGGAGGTTATTCGGTTTGGCCGTCGACGTGGAAGCATGGCCGGGATATCCCCATGATTTTCTGCGCTTGGGGTTATCGTAATGAACCCATTTTTCGTCCCCAGTCACAATGCGATGCAGAAATCCCTTCCGTCTTTCAAGCAACTATTCACAAGCAAACAAACGCCGTTCAACATCTCTCGGTTTCAACTCGTACGGCACCCAAGGTTTCCTTGCTTCTGAATCATTCCCATGTCTTTGAGGCGTTTTGAAATTGCTTGTTGAGTCACTCCCAATGATCGTGCCAATTCTTCTTGACTTTGACTCGAGTCTTCATTAAGTAATGCCTCCAATTCTGCATCTTCGAAAACCTTCTCTCTTCCACCACTATGCTGGTCTTCGACGTGAAAATCACCGTTCTTGAAGCGTTGAAACCACTCACGACACGTTCTTTCACTAATAGCGGCCTCACCATAAGTATTTGAGAGCATTCGATGAGCCTCAGCCGCAGATTTCTTCATATTGAAGCAGAAAATTAAAACCTCCCGCAAATGACGAGAATTTGGCTCGTAAACAGGCATTTTCAATCGAGAATAACTTTATGATGCAGACACAAATCGACTAATGTTTCTATGAGGTTATGTTGACAGATGCCCAAGTTTATTGCATGACGTCTATGATCTATTTATTTCGACCACTACTTACCGCTAAAGCTATCTATAGGAAAACGGCGGAAGCAAAGTTGTACACCTAATATGTATTATGCGCACATACATCTGTATGCGTCATACACATTTCTTATATTTACATACATGTATGCATACATACATAATACGTATATATATACGAGGACAGTTCGATAAGTCAGTGACTTTTACAAGATATGGCACTCAAATCGCAATCTAATTTTATTTCTGATATTTACCATCTTATTTAAGTATACACACCAAGTTTCAAGTAGATCTGTCAAATAGAAATTTTTTGACAGCGTTCTAAAGCGGATAAGTTTGTGTTTTTTGCTAAAATGGAAAAAAGTGAATTTCGTGTGCTAATAAAACATTACTTTTTGCGTGGAAAAATTTAAGGAAACTGAAGAAAAGCTAAAAAAGTATTATGGGGACTCTGCTCCGTCGCATGGAATGGTTCACAAGTGGTTCACTGAATTTCGTTGTGGTTTTTGGTCGATTGTGAGCAAGCGCGGCACCCATCTGGCCGACAGCTTCTTCATGCCCAAATGTTTATGCAAGATATTAAAAACACGTTCGTTTGAGATGTTTACCATCTTGGCTATCTCGCGTATCTTCACTCGACGGTCGTCCAATACAATATCATGGATTTTATTGACTGTTTCTTCAGTTGTGACCTCATTCGGACGTCCCGGGCGCTCAGCATCATTCGTGCTTGTACGACCACACCGAAATTCAGTGAACCACTTGTGAACCATTCCATGCGACGGAGCAGAGTCCCCATAATACTTTTTTAGCTTTTCTTTAGTTTCCTTAATGGTTTTTCCACGCAAAAAGTAATGTTTTATTAGCACACGAAATTCACTTTTTTCCATTTTAGCAAAAAACACAAACTTATCCGCTTTAGAACGCTGTCAAAAAATTTCTATTTGACAGATCTACTTGAAACTTGGTGTGTATACTTAAATAAGATGGTAAATATCAGAAATAAAATTAGATTGCGATTTGAGTGCCATATCTTGTAAAAGTCACTGACTTATCGAACTGCCCTCGTATATATAGGGGTGAAATGTGGCCCCGCATGTTCAGTATCTGGCTGACATGCGGTGGGTCCCAGGTTCGAATCCTGTTCGAACCAATCACCCCATATGCCTGCTCGGGACTGATGGAAGGAAAAACGGTGTCGGTGAGAGAGAGGGAGAGCAGGATGACGTGGGGGCGGTGCCCCCCTGCGTCACAACCGGGAAAGGACCGCACGACCAATTCGCGGGGGAGAGTATCCTCCTTTCGGGGAGGACGCTCTCCTGAGAAGGTAGGGCCAGGGGATGGCAAGAAGTCATGCTCGGCAGTTCCTTGCCATCCCCATAAACGCCAGCGAAGGCACCCGCTGTGGTTTTAGTGAGGTAGGTCTTGGACCCCATCGTCGATCCACACGTGGATCGATGATGGGGGACAAGGAGTCCCACATAACCCTCATCCCCTACCCGGGGGTGAATGGTACCATGAGGTTTCCACAGCGCAAAAAAAAAAAAAAAAAAAAAGGGGGTCTGACATAACACACTCCGCGTTAAATTTTAAAGTCTGTCCCGTTCTGTGCAATAAAATGAAGGACAGAGTCTCAGGCATTAATTATGAATAAAATGACTGGCAGTTTTGAAGATTTGCGCATTTGTCACGTCAACTGTCAGTCATTGCTTGCGCACTTTGACGAATTCAATCTGTTTTTTATCAATTCAGGATATCATATAATATGTTTGTCTGAGACATGGTTAAAGCCTGCGATTCTAGACAGCATGGTAAGAGTGCCGGGATACTCCCTGTTTAGGTACGATAGAGAGGGAAGACAGGGGGGAGGAGTGGCTTTCTATCTGTCGGATACACTCAGAGCGGTGATATTAAAACAGTCATTTACGGATGCGCATTATAAAAAGCCTGAATTCTTAATCGCTGAGATTATAATTGACAATAGGAGCAAGCTTCTTCTCTCTGTGGTCTATAGACCCCCTAACTGCGGATATCTGCACGAATTTGAAAACCAGTTCCTCGATCTACAGGTCAACTATATTCACTCAATCATTCTGGGCGACTTTAATACCGATATGAATCAGGTTACATATGATAGGACACAACTCTGCAACTTTATAGAGACTTCGAGCATGTTTATGGTCCCCTACGAGTCTACACACCATCTGCGCAATTCAAGTACGCTATTGGATCTGTGCATAGTAGATGACGCTAATAAACTGGTCAACTATGGACAGGAGGCTGTCCCGTTCTTGTCAGCACACGATCTAATTAGCATTACATATGGCATACGAATAGAGAGGCGCTCACTCCGACAGATAATGTGCAGAAATTTTCAACACTTCAAGGAGGATGATTTCTTTGCGGATGTAAAAGCATGTGACTGGACCGACCTCCTGTCTACGGACAGCCTAGAGGAGAAGGTGAAAATCTTCAACGAAAAACTTCTTAGATGCTTAGATAAGCAAGCTCCAGTGCGCACTATTGTGTTCAGGAGACCGCCGGCTCCGTGGTTAACTGAAGAAATAAAAATAGCCATACGAGATCGGAATGTGCTCAGAAGAACATGGAGAAGGAGCAGAAGCGGCGCAGACTACGATGCTTTCAAGATCAAGAGAAATCAGGTGCAGAGTAAAATAAGAACTGCGAAGAAAAATTACTATCTTGCGGTATTTGGTAGAAAAGACAGACCAGACCTAACCTGGAGCAAACTAAGGCACCTAGGGCTTATAAAACAAAAGGAAAACAATTACAGATTAACGCATACTGTAGATGAAATAAACGCTTTCTTCGCTGATGCTGAAAATAATATCGAAAACGATGTTCCTGAGGAGCGAGATGTGTTGGATTGGTCTGACTACACCTTCGATGACACAAGATTTTATTTTAAGCATATTACACCGGATGACATTCTTAAAGCTATTAGGAAAATCAAATCAAATGCAGTAGGGATAGATGGTGTTAGCATAAAACTCATGAGGATGACTCTGACATACATAATGCCCATTATCGACCATCTACTTAACTTCTCTATCACAAATGGTATTGTTCCCTTACTTTGGAAGTCTGCTGTAATTACACCAATACCTAAGATAAAACAGCCGACCTTAATAAGTAAGGTACTTGAAAGAATAGTCTCGGACCAAATAGTGGAATATTTAAACAAAAATGAATTACTAGATCAATGCCAGTTTGCTTACAGAAAAAATACATCTACGCAGACTTGCGTAATAAGAATGTTGGACGACATCAGACAGGCTGCGGATAAGAGAAAAATAACGATATCCGTCTTCTTCGATTTCTCAAAAGCATTCGAGAGTTCAACACCAGATACTCTTAATTAAACTAAGGGCGAAAGGTTTCTCGAATGCAGTAATAAACTGGCTATCCTCATACCTGACTGAAAGAACGCAGGCAGTCAGGGATCGATATAATGATACTACCTCGAATCTGATTTACACTGGAGATGGAGTACCACAGGGGTCGGTTCTGGGGTCCCTACTGTTCGTATTGTATGTGTCGGACATTAAGGATGGTATAGGCAAATGTAAATATAATCTATATGCCGATGATCTGCAATTTATCTACATGAGGAACCATACAACTTGCATAATGGCATTGCTCAGGTCAACAACGATGTTGAAACAATAATCTCCTTAATCTCCTGGTCGAATAAAAACAAACTCTTACTGAATCCTGATAAAACTCAGGCCATCATATTTGGTTCAAGAAAATACATTAATGCAATCAATTTTGACAATCTTCCTAGTATAATGGTGGGAAGTTCGAGGGTCAAGTTTTCGACGAGCATAAAATATCTTGGCGTTAATATTATGAACACGTTATCGTGGAACATACAAGTAACTAGCACTATTAAGAACGTTCGATCGAAACTCTACCAACTAAAAGTATTCAGACATCTTCTGCCTCATGAGCTGAAAATTAAATTGATCATGACACTAATCATGCCACACGTGGACTATTGTTGTGCTGCCCTCACGGACATGACCGATCAGCTCAATGTATGTCTGGGTAAAGCACTGAATGCATGCATAAGGTTTGCATTTGGTGAAAGATGGGACGAACACATCACTCCCTACTACAAGAGATTGCATTGGCTTAAGATAGAGGAACGCAGACGCTACTTCGTGGGAAGATTGATCTTTAGCATCATTCGAACACGACAGCCAGTGATTCTGTATAGGGAGCTCACTCTCAGAACGGAGCACTGTTCACGTGAAACAAGAGCTGCGAGTGACCTTCTTGCAATGCCAAAATGTAGAACAGAGATTTATAGGCGCTCTTTTAGAACGACAGCGTCTAAGCTTTGGAATGAGCTACCTCCTACACTACGTACAGCAAAGTCGACTAATGAATTTAGAAATGAGCTTTACAAGATTCTGCTACAGACATATTAGTTTTTCAGTCCTTATATTAGGCAATTGTTTTTTCTGGCAAGTCCTGTCTCAAGTATGATACGAGGAAACTAGACTATTTTCATGTTAGACTTATATATTGATATGGATGCTGCTAGTATAATCCTACTGTACCGTCGCACTGTTCTTATACTGTCTATTTAACTGCTGTTCTTTTCTTTAATCTGGTACCTCTATACTGTCATAATTTCTTCTGTATTATTTCTCTTAAATTATTTCTTATATTAACATAATTTCTTTAATTTCTTTTGTATTATTTCTTTTACCTATTATTTTTGTATTATCGTTTATTTTTGTGTTATTTTTATATTATCTTTATATTAATCTTATGTTTATCTTTTCTTTACTTGTGTAAATTGTATTTCGTATGTATTAACAAATACTTGTAAACTACTTTGATGGTGCGCTTGAGGGGATTTTATCCCAGGGCGCTGCAATAAATATACGCTTTCTCTCTCTCTCTCTCTCTCTCTCTCTCTCTCTCTCTCTCTCTCTCTCTCTCTCTCTCTCTCTCTCTCTCTCGGTGAGTAGTCGTAAACAGACGTGTTTTATTTTGCTCCGCGGCTAGTACCGATTTCTCTGCTGTTTCGTGCCCTCCGGGGCCTTTTTCTTTCTTATAGGACAGTGTGTCAAGGGCTCTTTTACTTGATTTTCGATACTTGTCTCACCCCTGCTTTGGTCAGTCTCGGCTACCTGCGAATTTCCGGACTTGTGGAAAAATTTTTGACTCGCTCCTTGTACATCTTGTAACGACCGAGGCATTGTTTACTGGGAATCAAAATAAGGTCGTTGAGATGGATTCTGGCGTGGGCGCCGGCGGGCATGCCGACAGTGGCGTAGGAGGAAAGGGGCTTTCAAGGCAGTCATCCGCCGCATCTATGAACTTATCAGGTATGTCAGAGAGATATTTGGATGTGATAAATGCCTCTAGAGTAAATGCGCTTAGGGCAATGATAAATAGGCATAGCGATAGTGTGTCCAAGATTTTGCTTGGCGGAAAGGAGACGCTGGAGAGGCGTGCGACTATCGAGGCCGCGTTTCGGGCGTGTAGAGATGCTTTTACGGAGGTATCGGTGGTTCTTATAAACCTTTTGGATGAAAAGTCGGCATGTTCGGAACTGTCGGCGGGAAACATGGAAAAGGATGGTGGAGGAGGCGTTGGATGTTTTCGTAAATCGCGACGAGTCTTCAGGGGGGGCGTCTGCAGAGAGGGAGCGTCGCATGGTGGCGCATCCTACGCGTCGGTGGCTGGCTCTTCAGGATCAGAGGTTCGGGTTTCGAGTGGACCCACCATTGAATTGTCGGGCACCTCTAGCTTCCTGGTACTGCCGGAGAAGAACAGAATGGATGAATTCGGATCTTCCAGTAGAACTAAGGAGACCTTGTACAAGGTCCTTAAACCTGCTGAATGCGGTCTCAGAGTGAAGAGGGTGACATACGCGCGAGACAACGGCGTCAGGATAGAGGCGTTCTCTCCAGACATTGAGAGAATTAGGGCACATCCGGGCCTCACGGGAGCAGGACTCACAGTGTGTGACAATGTGAAATTAAATCCTACATTAATTGTGCATGGGATTCCTGCAGGAATGTCAGCGGTAGAAATAAGGGATGAGCTCATAGCACAGAATTTGAAGGATGAAGCTGGCAATCTTAAGGTCGTTTATTTATTTAAGCCAAAACTAAATAGAAGCACCACTAGTTGCATCCTTGAGGTGTCACCTGAAGTGCGGAAGACCTTGCTGAGATATGGGAAGATTTACTTGCGCTTTACTGTCTGCTATTTTGCTGATTACGTGAGGGTCATACAATGCTATAGATGCCTTAAGTTCGGGCACATAGCTAAGGATTGCAACGGGGAGCCTGCGTGTGATCACTGCGCTGGGCTGCATGATATGAAGGATTGTAAGAACAAGGATCAACCCCTAAATGTTATAACTGCGAGCGTTTGCACGGATCAATTAAAAATCAAAAGCACACGGCCATGGATGCGGCTAAGTGTCCGATTCTTGGCAGGAAAATTAAGGACAGAATTTTAAACATTAATTATGATTGATTCGACAAATGACCTTGAGGATCTTAATATATGCCATGTAAACTGCCAGTCCCTCTTCGCGCACTTCGATGAGTTTCGGCATTTCTTTAGCAAAGCGGATTTTCACATTATATGCATGTCGGAAACGTGGCTGCGACCGGAGATCTCGGATGATATGGTCAGGTTGCCGGGTTTCTCCCTTTTTAGGTGGGACAGGGTCAGCAGGCATGGCGGCGGAGTGGCATTCTATCTGGCGGACTGTCTTCGTGCGTCAATCCTTGACGTCTCTGCCGTGCCTCTGGCTCCTAGACCGGAGTTCATGATAGCTGAAGTCATTTTCAAGGACTTATCTAAGCTTCTGCTGGCGGTGGTTTACCGGCCGCCGAACACGGGATATCTGAACGAGTTTTTTCATACGTTCTTAGAGCATCAGGTGAATTACAGACACTCGGTCATTCTCGGTGATTTTAATGCCGATATGAATCTGACTACCTTCGATAGTCAACAGTTGACCACTTTCATTTCGTCTTCAAGCCTATATCTGGTTCCGTACCTACCAACTCATCATCTCAGAAATTCCAGCACGCTGCTTGACCTATGTATTATTGACGATGTAGACAAGCTTAAAGGATATGAACAGCATGAAGTGGCATTTTTGTCAGTGCATGACCTTATATCTGTGAAATACGCGATCAAACTGCAGCGTCGCCAGGGAAGATTGGTTGTCTGCAGAGACTGGAGGAACTTTAATGCAGCTTCCTTTAGTGCCGATGTTGGCGGTATTGACTGGACTGATCTGCTGATTTCCGATGACATGGACGACAAGATCACCATTTTCAATACAAAATTACTGCAAGCTTTTGACTCACATGTACCTTTGAAGAGATGGTACTTCAGAAGTCTGCCTGCTCCCTGGCTCACGGATGTTATTCGCTCGGCGATGCGAGTCAGAGATCGTGCTAGAAGAATTTGGCGCAAACACAGGCGTGAGGCAGACTACAACCGTTTCAAGGCCCTGCGCAACAGTGTACAGAATCTTGTGCGCTCTGCGAAACGTGCTTATTACATCGAGGCTTTCAGCCGCGCCGGCAGCTCCGATGAGGTGTGGAGTAGACTGAGAAATTTGGGACTAATCAAGGCAAGGGGCACCGGGGTTCGTCTATTGCATGGGGTTGACGAGCTGAATGAGTTTTTCAGTCGTAGTGAAGAGCATTCTAATGATGGAGGAACGCTCGAAGATATACTTGAAGGGACCTATTACGACGAAAGTTTCCACTGGAGCTATGTAACACCGTTGATGGTTAGGAAAATGATTGTCAGAACCAAATCTAATGCGGAGGGACTGGACGGCATTTCCATGAAACTCTTGAAGCTCACAATGAATTGTCTAATGCCGATCTTGGAGCACCTATTCAACTTCTCTCTCATGACTGGAGCCTACCCTACGCAGTGGAAGTCAGCTCTCATCTGTCCGATGCCGAAAACTAAGCATCCTACTTCGGTACTACATTATCACCCGATTTCGATTCTTCCGGCGCTGTCGACGGCTCTTGAGCGGATTGCCAGCGAGCAGATACGCCAGTATTTGGAGGATTGTGGCTTGTATGATCCTTGTCAGGCCGCCTACCGGGGCGACCACTCAACACAGACATGCATGATACGGATGCTGGATGAGGTCAGACAAGCGGGGGACCGAAGAATGGTCACCATCTCAGCATTTTTTTATTTCTCGAAGGCCTTTGATAGGGTAGATCATTTAAGACTGATCAGGAAGTTAAAGAAATTAAATGTTTCTGATAGTGTTTTGAAGTGGATGCATTCTTATCTTGTGGGACGAAGTCAGGCAGTTAAAGACAACATAGAAGGCACTATCTCATCTCTGTCTCTGGTCGGCTCAGGAGTACCTCAGGGCTCAGTCCTGGGGCCGCTATTATTTACGCTCTATCTGTCGGATTTTAGACAGGTTCTAAAGCATTGCAAATACAACTTATATGCCGACGACCTTCAGGTATACATGCATTGTGAGCCCCGAAATTTGGCGGAGACCGTCCGAGAGATCAATAACGATGTTGAAGCTATCCTGGACTGGACCACGGATAACAATCTCGTCTTAAACGCTGATAAGACTCAGGCCATCATCATGGGTACCCAGAGATACGTTAAGGTTATCGACTACTATACCCAGTATTAGGGTTGATGGAACCGAGATCGAATACTCAACATCTGTTAAGTATCTCGGAGTAATTATCACCAACACTTTGTCTTAGGAGAGACAAGTTACTGGCATAACAAAGAAGATCCACACGATTTTATACCAACTAAAACTCTGTCGACAACTCTTCCCAGAAGCCCTCAAATCTAAATTGGTAATCACACTTATTCATCCTCACATCGACTACTGCTGTGCAGCATTCACGGATATGACAGCTGAACAGAACTTGAAAATTCATAGAGCTCTAAATTTGTGCATAAGGAAACATTTTCAATGCGAAAAGGGATGAACATATAACACCATACTACCAAAGGCTCCGCTGGCTTAAGGTCGATATGCGTAGACACTATCTGGTTGGATGTCTACTATTTGGGATCTTGAAGAAAAAGAAACCGTGCCTTCTCTATTCAAATTTTGAGCGTAGGGTTCTGACATCGGATAGGGCTACCAGAGGACCGAGTGACACGCTAGTTCTACCGCACTGTAGAACTGAGCTGTTCAAACGATCGTTCTGGCTCACGTCAATCAGGTTATGGAATGAGCTTCCTCCTAGTATTTGTAATGTGGACACACTATCGGAATTTAAGCGTGGTTTCTATGCACGCTTGTTGGGGGGTCTGTGATTAGTTGAAGGGGATATATATGCCGAGGCTTTCTTTTCTCTCTGACATACCTATACTATTCGGTCGCTTCTCTACCGGCTGTATATATGTATATATTTCTATTCGTTTCTTCATAATAACCAAATACTGCTTGCGCGGGCGCTCGCGTACGCGTCATTTCTACACTCTCACTTACTCATACTCAAACACACACACACACACATAAGCACATATCAGCTCATGTACATACACTTACACGCGTTATACATACATGTTAACATGCTTCAATGCATTCAACATATAAGAAATTGTCACATGTCTAATCGGCGAGAATTTAAATTTATGTATTGTTTTTTATGCGCTTGAGGGGATTTATCCCAGAGCGCTCAATAAATATAGCTTTCTCTCTCTCTCTCTCTCTCTCTCTCTCTCTCTCTCTCTCTCTGTGTGTGTGCGCGCGTGTGCGTGTGCGTGAGCGTGTGCGTGTGCGTGAGCGTGTGCGTGTGCGTGAGCGTGTGCGTGTGCGCGAGCGCGGTGCGTGTGCGCGAGCGCGGTGCGTGTGCGCGCGTGCGTGTGTGTGTATGTGTGTGTGTGTGTGTGTGTGTGTGGAAACAAACACACGTTCACTTCGCCTTATTTTAACCTCTTGCACCCTACTTTATTTTCCAGCTCGTCTCGTTATATTTGCTTTGCGCTTCGCGAGGAGCCCGGAGCGACAACTACGGACCTCCGTCTAGCACCAGAGTCCGTAGTCACGGGTAAGTGTTTTCTTTTGTTTCTGTATTTTTTTCCCTTTCCACGTTTCCTTCATTCTACACTCACTCGCAAAAAAAGCGGTACACTTGAAATTATAAAATTTTAAATGACAATAACTTGGTAAATAATTAAAACAGAAAAGTTTATAAAAAATGAAAATGAAGCTTTGAATCTCTACTTTAAGAACATATTCGTTTTAATGTCGCGAGATAAATATATTGAAAATAGCGGATTACAAAACATGGCGTGAGTCAAGTGTCGTAACTCTATGGGATAAAAAGCATGCGATAGTACAGAGTCTCCTCTTTAAAATGCTCTTTTAATCATCTCGATACGACTCCTCGCTGAGACATTCACATTTTCCCCGAAGAGACGGCTTGCGATACCGATATTATATTTATTAATTCGCGTTTATTTTTATATTTTGTTTTCGTACACGGAGCCGTATCGAGAGGACAGACTCAAATAACAACGATGATATAGAGAGCGACAAAAACATAGCCGGCAAGCTTGGAGGGACATAAAAACCGTCCGGAGCCGCAATATTTACAAAAATTGGAAAGTCGGCCGCTTCAAGGATGCGGCCGTTACAGCGCGGATCGCACAAACCCTCAAGACCGGGCAGTGACGTACGCAGAAAGCCCTTGGGCGAGGAAGTCACTCCGGATCCACGAGGGCGGATCTGATCGAGCTGCGGTTCGGCGGGGCCGAAAATTGATCGCGGCCACCCCTCCGGATATTACGAGGCCCAAGGACCGGCGAAACTACCGAGGACACGGCTTAATAAGCGCCGACCATAAATTTCGCGAATTGCCAATAAGGGCGCTGTCGCTCTAAGTACGGCCGTGCGTAAACCGCGCGACGGCGATAAGTCGTGCGATGCGATAATTGGGTGGGCGCCCGCGCAACCCCTTTCGCGCAGGATTGAGTCCCGATATCGATTCGGGGCGGTAGATCCGACACTCTTGTGCTGCCTGTCCTGCGCGTCGCGTGTCCGCTCCCGTCAGCTGATCTCGAGGCTACCGAGATTCCAAAGTCCCGAGGACGCAAGGGTGCTCAAGAAGAGAGAGTATTTGTCGGTGAGGTTACCCGTGTACGCTATATTAATTACGTTCTCGCACGTCCGAGCCTTAGCCATTCTGACGTTGTCGCGAGGCGACCCAGGCAAACTCCGAATTGATGTTGGAGACCTCACGCGGTGACAACGCGAAACTCCGATTTCAGTGTTGCCAACGCTGAGAAACTAACTCTCAGGTTTTATGTAGTGGTGTATGTCTGTACACGTACACACACCATTGCATTGCTCACGCGGACGCACGGTAGAGAGACAAGGATCGATAATCTCGTTATCCTTGTTCCTCTACCGTGCTGATCACGTGCTCATGCTACACGCGAGATACGGCCTGAAAATGGTTTCTGGCCTTCCGTAGCAGAAGGCAGTAACGTAGCAAGGCTAATAAACACCCACGTTTTGTAAATTTTGTTCACGCACGGGCAGAATTTTGCCAGCACGCAAATTGTTTTGCCGGTTTCGCTTCGAGAGAACGATAGGCGATAAGAATGAAGGAGAGTGCGGGACGGAGCGTGAAAAAAAGAGATGGAGAGTAATTTAGAGAGAGAAGAAGAAAGTAAGCGAGAGATTGCAGTATGTGAATTAGGAGGCAATGCTTGAAGACATTGAGAGGAAAATAGCACAGGAATTAATATAAAAGATCACGAGAATTGATAGTTGATCAATGTATATATTTCTAGTTATTGATTCCGAAGATGCTTGGATAATTAAAGCGCGATCTTAACGCTCGACTTATTTCGCACTAAACGAAAACCAAACAGAAAAAAATTCCGAACATCGATCTCCTTATATACCGCAAAGAATCTAGAAAGTTCGGAGAAATGAGACGGGGAGGACCGAGTCTGCGCGATATGTTGAGTTTAAAAGAGTCGGTTTAACGGAGGACAATCCGGTGATCGGAGACAGAGAATAATAACAACTGAGCTAAATATCTCGAACTGACAATATTAGATATTTACCTTACTTTTGTGTGGTTCTTTAGAATCGTCTTCGTCGATCGCTCAAACAAAAACACTTAAACACAATATTCGAGAGTCGTGTATATAGAATAAGACATAAATTCACAAAAGGATAGAATTATAATATAAATTTTGATTACGCTTTAACAAATTTTATATACGCTTATGCACATATGTGCGTATATTATATATAAATATATATATATATATATATATATATATATCACTAAAAATTATATGTATGTTTTATAATTGTCTAATGATAAATAATAACAGTAGCATAATTGAGAGTGAATTAGTATACAATATATGTTAGACACGGGTACTTTAGACTTGACAATTTATTGCTTATACTTTTTTATCGATACTTTATGTATAGTCAGCGCGATAGAGAGACAAGAATAAGAGAACGAATATAAATTATTATTAGCTTGTAGCAATCATGATTGACGAATATGTTGATTATTCTTCATTTCTTTTCGATTATTGATGTTATTGTATAATTTGCTCCATAAATACTTATAATGTGAAAAAACTTATGTCGAGTAATGTATGATGGCTCAATGCAAGGATGTTCAGTGTATCACCCAGTAAACTAGAGTTCAAATCAATATCAATTTTTTTATAATATATTGCAATATAGAAAAATTATAAAAAAAATATATTTCGCCGATTAATTTAAACATTTTTTGAAAATATTTTAATTATTTTACTACACACACTATATAAATGCAAAATAATTCAGAAAATAAATTTAAAAAATTAATAATAAAAATCAACATACCAGCTATTTGTGTGTGTGTGTGTGTGTAACTGCAATTGATTTATTACTTGATTAATTTATTTACGGAATTATTTTGCATTTAATATACATAGTGTGTGTAGTTGTAAAATGATTAAAATATTTTCAATATAAAAATTTTTAAGTTTATCGCCTTAAAAAATATATTTCTATGATTTTTCTATATTCCAATATATTATAAAAAAAATTGATATTGATATATTTGAACTCAAGTTTTCTACGAGATTGAATATTCTTGCATTGAGCCATCATACGTTACTCGTAAGTTCTTACACGTTATAATAGTATTTATGTAGCAGAGAGAAAGAGATAAGAGAGAGATTATACAATATAACATCAATAATCGAAAAAAAAATCAAGAACGCTTGTCATATCTGTGTTTGTGTGTATATATATAAACTTATATATTATATATTTTATAAATAAGTTAAATATTATATGCAGACAATGTACAAGACGTTCAGTTTGTGCCATAAAGCTCAAGCTTCAATCAATAAAATACTCCAATGAATATATATAATCAACAATTATTTTTATATAATAATAAGTATTTGAATATATAAAAATATTTAAAAAAATTTGTTTAAGATTATTTTAAAAAGAATATTTAAAATATTTTTTAATATTTAAAATATTCTTTTTCTCAATAAAAAAATATTTTTTAATATTTTTATATATTCAAATATACTATATACTATAATATAAAAATAATTGTTGATTATTATATTGGATTATTAATTGATTGAAGCTAGAGCTTTTAACATGGCAGTAGCGTTGTTTTTTTTTTTTTTTTTTTTTTTTTACGTGGGGGAAACCTTCAAAAGGCACCCCGGTTTTCCGGGGTAGTGTGAGATTCTTACTCACTAAAACCCCCACTGTGCATACGTTACTTGCTGCAATATAATGGCGTTGATTCAATGGTATCCACGCCTCTTCATTGAAAGTGATCCGCCCTTCAGACGTCTCCAAATCTATCTGCAACAAGCAACTCTATAGATAATATCAATATAATTATAATAAAGAAATAATTCATTATAAAATCTGAAAGGAAAACAATGTCAAATATATAATATTAAAATATCAATTACTTATAATAAAATCATAATTTTTTGCGCTTATTGGAAACACAACAATAGAAGCGCTACAACATATTGTTACATATTGTTATCCCGAAAATCGTTATATATAAATATTTAATACAAAATATTGTAAAAAATATGTAATATAAATATAAAAAAATAATATAAATAATAAGAAATGTTAATAAAAGTATAATATATGCAATTTTTTCCAATGCAATCAAACATCTATGAATTATATATTTGATTGTATTATTTTTGAGATCTTTTCTATTTTAAAGTTTTTAATGTAGTACGATTACTCTGGGTTAAAGATATATAATAATATGTATACAATGTACATATAAACATACATACATTTAAATATCTATTAAATATCTTTTCTATAATTTGAAGTTAATAAAAATTTAAATTTATGTAATTGCTATTGTTTCTGTACATATTTAATAAACAACACGAATTAATAATTCGAGTGGATCGCAATTTAAACTAAGTTAAATGATTGCGTCGCAAAGTGACCTCAACCATATTATGGGAAGTATACTTGTACTATAAAATATTTCTTATTTTACATGCAACTTTGTTTGTTATGTGTTTCTATACTTTGTAATTTGTTACCCATCTATATATATAAGTGCCGTCCGTCTGTCTGTCTGTATGACCGCGAACTCCTTCCACATTTGTGGACTGATTTTTGTGAAACAGGTACCAAAATGTTGTAAATTTTTCGGGGTTGGCTGCTGTGGGGTTTATTTTCATTTAAAAAAAATTTTTTTTTTCTCATAGAGGAGGGTATGTTTCCTGAAAATAATTTTTTTACAGATTTCTACGCCATTTACGCCAATGTGTTTAGGGTGTTCCAAACCATTGTATGTGGGTGGTTGCGTGGGTTTTGCCCACCCACGCAACCACCCACACACCTACCCACGCACTCATACATTTGTTCACCGATATTCAATAAATTGGTAAAAAAATTCAGCAAATTTTTCGGTGATGGCTACTATATGTGATTTTTTTAACCTACCCTCGCAACCACCCACGCACCCACCCACGCACTCATACATTTGTTAACCGATTTTCAATAAATTGGTTCCAAAATTTCGCTAATTATTCGGGGATGGCTACTATATGTGATTTTTTTTTGTTTTACACCTTCACCCACGCACCCACCCACGCAATCACATATTTATTAACCGATGTTTTCGAAATTGGTAGTAAAATTTTCGATATTTTTAAGGGATGGCCATTATGTGGTTATTTTAAAGTTTTGCCCACCCACGCAACCACCCACGCACCTACCTACGCACTCATACATTTTTTCACCGATTTGCATGAAATTGGTAACAAAATTTAGCAAATTTTTCGGGGATGGCTATTATATGTGATTTTTTTAAACAAACCCTCGCAACCACCCACGCACCCACCCACGTACTAATACATTTGTTCACCGATTTTCATGAAATTGGTGAACGATTCGAAATTGGTATTAAAATTTTCAAATTTTTAATTTTTTAAGTTTTGCTAACCCACGCAACCACCCACGCACCCACCCACGCACTCATACATTTGTTCACCGATTTTCACGAAATTGTTACCAAAATTTCGAAAATTTTTCGGGGATGACTACTATATGTGATTTTTTTAGTTTTGTCTACTTACGCACCCACCCACGCACCCACACACGCATTCACACATTTATTAAACGATTTTCACTAAATTAGTACTAAAATTTCACAAATTTTTCAAAGATGGTTACTGTATGTGATTTTTTTTAAGTTTTGTCTACTTACGCACCCACCAACGCACCCACTCACGCATTCACAAATTTATTGACCGATTTTCAAGAAATTGGTACCAAAATTTAGCAAATTTATTAGGGATGGCTACTATGTGGTTTTTTTTAATTTTACACCCCCACTCATCCACCCACGCATCTACTCACGCGCGTGCGCATTTAAATAATGTTATTTTATGTTAAAAAAGTTTGTAGTTATAAAAGAGAAACATATAATTTTAATAAAATCATCTTTTGGTAGTGGCATGATTGTTAAATGGTGTTATTAAGTAAGAGCATTTATTTAATAATGTATTGTTTTTTTTAAATCGTAAAAATTTTTAAATTATTTTGTTCAGTGAGATTTTGCAAAAATCACCCCTTAGAGGTGATGAGTTTTATTTACATGTCATTTCAGAAATGACTATCTATCTATCTATATCTATATATATAAGTAGCTGGTTTCACATATTAAATGTCATCATTGATCAAACGAATACAAATCAATTTGAAAATACAATCATGGAAGAAAATAATATACCGAAAGAAATAGAAAAAGAAATTGAAGAATTTCTAAATGGTAAATATAAATAATAATTAATTTATTTAAATAAAATAATATTTTTTTTTTTAATTTGTTAATTGTTTTATTTAAATTAATATATTATCACATTAACATATAATCTAATATATTTTTTAATTAAAAAATTTCAGTACTTGAAGATGATCAAATAAATACAAATCAATTTGAAAATACAATTGTGGAAGAAAATAATATACCGAAAGAAATAGAAAATGTTCTGATAAATGAAACAAATGGATTTGAAATTAAAAGTATAACGATGAATGAATTAAATATATCAACAGAAATTGAAGAATTTCAAAATGGTAAAAATATAAACAATAATTAATTTATTTAAATAAAATGATAATTTTTTATAAATTTGTCAATCGTTTTATTTAAATTAATATTATTACACATATATAAAGATATAACCTAATCTATATATATAAATAAAAAATTTCAGTATTTGAAGATGGGCTAGATCATGTATTAATAATGGCATTAGAAGAATTTGAAAAACGAGAGGAGCTAAAGAAGGAGGAGTGTATGAAGAATGAATTTAAAGATAAATTTCAGAAAAAAACTAAAAAGCGGAAAGAAGATAATAATGACAATGATGAAAAAAAGGATAAAAAAATTAAAAAAATATAATTTGGTATAAAATAATTATTTAAATTATTAAATATGTGTATTTTTTACATGTTTAGATGTATATATAGTAATATATAATTTAATAAAAATTATATATTAAAAATTTTTATTTGTTAATTATTATTTAATAAAATTCGCTGCTTTTTAAATTTCTATACGTTAATTTAATTATTTTTTCAAAATTAATAGAATAAATATTACAACATTTGTTTGAGATATGCCCAAATATAATATCAATAAATAAATTTTCTACAATTTGCAATATGGGATACGTAACAATAACAGTAATATTATATGTAAAAATTATAGTTTACAAAAATTAATTTAAAAAAATTAATGAACTAACATTATAAATAATAAAAATAACAAACAATAATAAAACTAAAAAACTAATAAATAAATAATAAAAAAATAATATTAATAATATTAATAACAATAAAATATTTATTTAATAATAAATAAATAATAAAAAAAAATAATAATAATATTAATAATAATTTATTTATATAAATAAATAATTATTTATTTATGTAAATAAATTTTTGTTATGTTTTGTGGCGGGAGAGAGAGAGAGAAAGAAGGAGGATAAAGGGAAAGACGATATATTTGAATATATTACATGTAAATATAAAAATTAATTATATAATATATTATTACATGCTAATATAATTAACAATTGTATTTCCGCGTCCGCGGCCACGTTCGCGTCCACGGCCACGGCCACGTCCGCGTCCGCGTACTCGGCCTCTTCCGGCTCTTGCCCATCGAGCTTTCTGTTTTACTGTAAAAAATTTATATTATTTAATATTTATTTTTATTTATTATTCTTTATTATTATACTTACATTGCAATGAATCCTTTAAAAAATCTTCTGGCGGTATCACTGCAGGCTGTGGATCGTCAGCAGCCACCACCACTGCAGGCTGTGCATTATCGTCAGCAGCCACCACCACTGCAGGTTGTGTATTTTCAGAAGTCAACACCACTGCGGGCTGTGGTTGTTGTTTGGCCAAAGCAGCGGCCAATTGCCGCTGTAACTCCTGCATTTCCGTCTTTAAAATATTATTTTCAGCGCTAAGTTCGCGACTGATCTGATCCTAAAAAGATATATATATATATATACATATATATATATATATATATTGTAGATAGAAGATTAATAATCTAAATTTCTCTCTCTCTTTCTCTCTCTCTCTCTTTAACACACACATACACAAATCTCTCGCTTTCTCTCTCTATCTTAACCTTATTATATATATATATATATATATATATATATCTCTCTCTCTCTCTCTCTCTCTCTCTCTCTCTCTCTCTCTCTCTCTCGACTTTTTTTCTGAGAGAAGACGTGTCAAACATCGCTCTGCAAAAGTGATAACTTTTAAGTGATTATATAGTGAGGGAGAGTGGCGAAAAAGTATTGAAGTAATAGTTGCATAGACCGGGAATAGACATGAGTGTTATCTAACAGGAATATGCTGATTTGTGAGCGTGAGAGTTATATTTCTTGTATGAGGCATCGAGATTTCACGCGACAGGTAGACATTAAAGGTGGACACAAAGCGCTGACGTGTGAATTTGGACAAAGGTAATTGACCGCCTATGCTGGTATTAACAGCTTCGGCCGGTAATTATCGATATGAACGATGAATATGACGAGTATCGATGCTCGGCATGTAAGAAGGCAATAAAAAATCAGGTTGTTGCATGCAAATCTTGTATTAAACTGTTTTACCATCCAGGATGTGCAAGTAAACATAAAATTTATGATAGAAATCGCGAACTGGTGTCGTGTCCTGGCCCATTTGAGAAATTTACAATTGAAAGTGAAGCAGATATGAAGAAGGCACCGACAGCAGCGGGGAGCAGCAGGGAAAGACAAGGATCTACAGGATCTATGGGTTCGTTTACGACATCAAGCAGTGGAAATAGAATATCAGGAGCGAGTGGATCATCGAGTATTGACGTAAAAATAGATTGGCTTGTAAAAACTGTGAAAGAAATAAAAGACGAAACAGCATGTAAGAAGGAAATTAAAATGATGGTTAAGGAAATAGTTCGAGAATTTGGAAGTATTAAACAAGAACTGGAAGACTTGAGAAGAATTATACAAGGAGGAGCGGGTGGACTGGCAGGAGGAGCTCAAAGATGTTATAGTGAAGCAGTTAAAGAGAAGAAAAAAGAAAATATTATAATTGTCAAACCCAAGGTGCAACAGGAGAGCGAAGCAACTAAAAAACTGATAAAAGAAAAGATAGATATCAAGAATATGGCTATGGGAATAACGAAGTTAAAAAAAGGAAGTAAGGGAACAGTGATTCTCGGCTGTGAGACTGGAGAAGAAATGGAAAAGCTAAAGGCGACAGTACAAGTCAAGCTGGGCGAGAATTTTAACGTTACTGAGTCACCGCGGATGAAACCTAAGATAAAAATTGTCAATATTAGCGAGGAAGAAATGGAGTTGAATGATGGTGATTTAATAGGTACAATTAAGAAGCAGAACAAAATTGATGTGAAAAATGAAGGAATTCATATGCGAATAGTGAAGAGAATAGTTAAAGAGAAAATAAATGAGAAAGATCAGTCCGGAAGAAGAGGAAAAGATGGTATCGTAATAATTGAAGCAGATGAAGAGACTCATGAAGTAATGTTGAGAAAAGGGAAACTGAATATAGGATGGAGAAAGTGTCCTGCATTCAATCACATTAACATTAAAAGATGTTTTAAATGCTGGGGTTATTATCATATTGCAAAGAATTGTACGCGTAATGAAACATGTCACAATGTGATTTCCGGCACAAATGTGCAGGAAATCACAAGGTGAGTGAATGTACAGCGACAAAGAAAAGATGTATAAATTGTATGTTTAAGATTCAAACATACAATTTGAAAATAAATGATGAGCATGGCGCACTTGATCCGGAATGTCCGACTTTCAAGAGGGCGATACAGGAGGAGAAGAGGAGGGCCGGATGGGAGGAAGATAAATAGCAACTACAGAAGGAAACGGAATTAATACTATATACAAATGCGCAAAGTTTGATGGCGCATAAAGACGAGATACAGCATCAGATTATGAAGAAAATGAATCCTGCGTTCATAGCGTTATCAGAAACCAGAGTGACTGCTGAAATTGAAGACTGTGAAGTGAACGCACCGGGGTATAGTATGATTAGATGTGATGCTGAAAACAGAAATACAGGAGGGGTTCTTTTATATGTAAGGGACGATATTAAATATGAGATAGTATTAGTAAAAAAGTTAGAAGCGAATTGTTGGTGTGCTGCGATTGAGGTGAAAGATAAATTGTATAAAGGAGTGATAGCAGTAATATATCATTCACCGAGTTCATCGCATGGTGAGTTCGTGAGATTTCTGGAGGATATAATAGAAGAATTAATAATACGGGGAGAATGTATAGTAATAGGAGACTTTAATATAGATATTATGTTGGACTCGTTTTATACAAAAAAGTTACAAACGACAATGTTGAGCTTAGGCATGAAACAATATGTAAATAAACCGACGAGAATTACGAAAGATAGTAAGACAATTATAGATTTAATTTACGCTAATAATAAAATAGAAGTGCAAGTAATTCATGAACCTAAAATAACGGACCATGCGTGGTTAAAAGTTGATCTTAATGCGAATAAAATTGATAATAAATACAGAGAATTTAGTGCTAGGAATTTTAAAGAGTTTAATGTAGATGAATTTATTAAATTAGTGGAAAATAAATTAGGAAAAAGCCAAGATATGAATGTCAGTGTGAGAGCGAAGAAACTTGTCGATAATACAGTAAATGAGTTGGATGCTACAGCACCTAGAAAAAAAATTTAGAATTCCGAAAATATGGGAAGGGAAAAAATGGTTTTCGGATGAAATAAGGGAAGCAGCGGCTAAAAGGGATGAGGCGTACAGTAAAGCGTTGTATGATGACACGGATGAAAATTGGTTACAGTTTAAAATCGAAAGAAATGCAGTGGTTAAACTAATCAGGACAAAGAAAAAAAAATACTATGAAAATATGATAGATCATAACAAGGGAAATCCGATATCTATGTGGAAAACCTTAAAAGAAATAATAAGGGGCGAACCAACGGGTACAAAAAAAATAGAGAATATAGATTTTGAAATATTAGATAATACTGAAGGGTGCAATATAGCTGATAAATTTAATTTATATTATATACAGAGTATTGATAACATAGTAAAATCTATAAGTAGAGATAAGTTAGGAAGTCCAGCTAAAAGAATTATTTTTGTTATTGAAAGCGAGGGAATAATGGAAAATTTTGAGATGATTAGAATAGAGCATTTACAAAAAATTGTTATGGAACTACCAAAAAAGAAAGGCACGGAGGAGGGATTAACTAGTGATATACTTAAAGCAGTATTTTATGTAATAAAAGAGGAATTTATTGATATAATAAATAACTCTTTGAGGGAAGGTTGCTGTCCAGAAGGTTGGAAAACGTCTACGATAATACCGATTCCAAAAATAGAAAAAGCCAGAAAAACAAGTGAATTTAGGCCTATTAATATGTTACCAATATTCGAGAAAGTATTAGAATTAGTAGTTAAAAAGCAAATTGAGGCGTATTTAGAAGATAACTGTATTATAACAGAACATCAGTCAGGTTTTAGAAAACAGTATTCGTGTGAAACAGCGATTCAAACAGTCATTGACGAATGGAAACTGGTAGTTAGTGAGGCAAAAATGGTGGGGGTAATTTTCATGGATCTCAAGCGAGCATTTGAAACGATAGATAGAGAAAGACTGTTAGAGAAATTATATCAATACGGAATTAGAGGAACAGCTTTAGAATGGTTAAGATCATATTTAAAGAATAGAACACAGCAGGTACGATTTAACAATGAATGGTCTACATTATTGGCCACAGAATATGGAGTACCACAGGGATCTGTATTAGGACCTTTGTTATTTATAATATATATAAACGATATAATTAAAGTCTGTCCGGAGGGATGTAGTATAAAAATGTTTGCAGACGATACGCTAGTGTATGTGACTGGAGGGAGTAGTGCGGAATTAGAAAGAAAAATGAATATGGCATTTGTTACAGTGGAAAGATGGATGAATACAAATAAGTTAAAAATGAACGCAGGGAAAACGAAATATATGATAGTTCGAAGTGTACGAAAAGAACTGAGAGGTAACATTACACTGAAACGTTTGGATGGAACGGAGATAGAGCGTGTGGAAAGAATGAAATATCTAGGCATAATTATTGACGATAGGTTAAGATTTAAGGACCACTGTGATTATATGCTAAAGAAAATAGGGAAAAAAGTGAGTTTTTTAAATAGAATAGGTAACTACATATCGGCATACACTAGATGTATTATATATAAGTTAATCATAGCGCCTCACTTTGAGTATTGTGCGACGCTGTTAATTGATATCGGAAAAACACAACTGAATGAATTGCAAAAAGCGCAAAACCGGGCCATGAGGGTCATATTGCAATGTGATAGATATACCAAAGTGGAGAGTATGCTGCAAGCGCTGCAGTTTATGTCCATAAGACAGAGGCTGAATTATAATGTGTGTATATTTATCTTTAAGATTTTAAAGAATATGTTACCGGATCAATTAAGAAATAAGTTAACAATAGTGGGAAAAGAGAATGAAAGACAGACACGGCAAGCTGGGGACATTGTGGTACAATTTCGTAGGACAACGAGTGCACAGAAGAGTATGTTTTATGAGGGAGTGAAAATGTACAATGCCTTACCAACTGAAATAAGACGAATCGAAGAACTGGAAGCGTTTAAGCGAGAGTTAAAGGAGTATATTGTAATTAATGTAAATTAGACTTGTATTTTACAAATAGCTGAGAAAGCTAATAAATATCAATCTCTCTCTCTCTCTCACTCTCTCTCTCTCTCTCTCTCTCTCTCTATCTATCTATCTATCTATCTATCTATCTATCTATCTATCTATCTATCTATCTATCTATCTATCTATCTATCTATCTATCTATCTATCTATCTATCTATCTATCTATCTATCTATCTATCTATCTATCTATCTATCTATCTATCTATCTATCTATCTATCTATCTATCTATCTATCTATCTATCTATCTATCTATCTATCTATCTATCTATCTATCTATCTATCTATCTATCTATCTATCTATCTATCTATCTATCTATCTATCTATCTATCTATCTATCTATCTATCTATCTATCTATCTATCTATCTATCTATCTATCTATCTATCTATCTATCTATCTATCTATCTATCTATCTATCTATCTATCTATCTATCTATCTATCTATCTATCTATCTATCTATCTATCTATCTATCTATCTATCTATCTATCTATCTATCTATCTATCTATCTATCTATCTATCTATCTATCTATCTATCTATCTATCTATCTATCTATCTATCTATCTATCTATCTATCTATCTATCTATCTATCTATCTATCTATCTATCTATCTATCTATCTATCTATCTATCTATCTATCTATCTATCTATCTATCTATCTATCTATCTATCTATCTATCTATCTATCTATCTATCTATCTATCTATCTATCTATCTATCTATCTATCTATCTATCTATCTATCTATCTATCTATCTATCTATCTATCTATCTATCTATCTATCTATCTATCTATCTATCTATCTATCTATCTATCTATCTATCTATCTATCTATCTATCTATCTATCTATCTATCTATCTATCTATCTATCTATCTATCTATCTATCTATCTATCTATCTATCTATCTATCTATCTATCTATCTATCTATCTATCTATCTATCTATCTATCTATCTATCTATCTATCTATCTATCTATCTATCTATCTATCTATCTATCTATCTATCTATCTATCTATCTATCTATCTATCTATCTATCTATCTATCTATCTATCTATCTATCTATCTATCTATCTATCTATCTATCTATCTATCTATCTATCTATCTATCTATCTATCTATCTATCTATCTATCTATCTATCTATCTATCTATCTATCTATCTATCTATCTATCTATCTATCTATCTATCTATCTATCTATCTATCTATCTATCTATCTATCTATCTATCTATCTATCTATCTATCTATCTATCTATCTATCTATCTATCTATCTATCTATCTATCTATCTATCTATCTATCTATCTATCTATCTATCTATCTATCTATCTATCTATCTATCTATCTATCTATCTATCTATCTATCTATCTATCTATCTATCTATCTATCTATCTATCTATCTATCTATCTATCTATCTATCTATCTATCTATCTATCTATCTATCTATCTATCTATCTATCTATCTATCTATCTATCTATCTATCTATCTATCTATCTATCTATCTATCTATCTATCTATCTATCTATCTATCTATCTATCTATCTATCTATCTATCTATCTATCTATCTATCTATCTATCTATCTATCTATCTATCTATCTATCTATCTATCTATCTATCTATCTATCTATCTATCTATCTATCTATCTATCTATCTATCTATCTATCTATCTATCTATCTATCTATCTATCTATCTATCTATCTATCTATCTATCTATCTATCTATCTATCTATCTATCTATCTATCTATCTATCTATCTATCTATCTATCTATCTATCTATCTATCTATCTATCTATCTATCTATCTATCTATCTATCTATCTATCTATCTATCTATCTATCTATCTATCTATCTATCTATCTATCTATCTATCTATCTATCTATCTATCTATCTCTCTCTCTCTGTCTCTCTTTGAAATTAAAATTTACTTACATTATGCTCACTGGTGTTGCACGCATTTTCGCTTATCTCTTTAGACATCTTGATTAATTAGAAGCCGATTTATACAATTATACGTAGTAATTAGAGATGTGTGACATTAACTACAAAGAACAGTTGAAAGAAATGTGGTACGCATAAAATAGGAATATTGAAAATAAATGTTACTATAGTCAAGGCATACAAATTAAAGGTTTATTTACACGAATTGCACACATATACACAAACACATACACAAATTTTTCAACAATTACTTCTTAGTGTAATTTTGTAAAAATCACCCCTAAGGGATGAGTTTCGATTTTTTAACGTGAGTCATTTAATAAATTTATCTATAATAAATTGCTGGTTTCACATTAAATTACGTTAAATGTCATAATGGATAGGTCAAATAAAATAGAAAATTTTATAATAAATAAAATCGGCACAACAAAGAAGGAATCGAAGGTGTAAAATTTTACGAGAAAGGAAATAGTGATAGACGAAGTTATAACGTTGAAGAGGGAGAGTGAAGGGAGAAACGGTAGATATTTTATATAATTAAAGCAGTGGTATCAACGCAGAGTACTGTTTAAATATTTGTAATTAATATTATTTAATAATTACACTTTTATTATATTTTTCTTATAGAAAAAAAAGATTTCTAAGATATTAAAAATTCAATTATATAAAAATTATATAAAAAAAATTTATATAAATTATATAAAAATCTATATAATAAAATTATATAAAATACATATAGATAGATAGAAAAATATATAGAATTATATAAAAAGGCTGCTGTGCGCCTGTAAAAAAAGGCTGCTGTGCGCCTATAAAAAAGGCTGCTGTGCGCCTGTAAAAAAAGGCTGCTGTGCGCCTATAAAAAAGGCTGCAGTGCGCCTATAAAAAAAGGCTGCAGTGCGCTTATAAAAAAAAGGCTGTTGTGCGCATATAAAAAGAGGCTGCGGTGCGCCTATAAAAAAAGCTGCTGTGTGCCTATAAAAAAAGGCTGCTGTACGTCTATAAGAAAAGGTTGTTGTGCGCATATAAAAAAAGGCTGCGGTGGGCCTATAAAAAAAAACTGCTGTGTGCCTATATAAAGAATTAATATAAAACATAATAAGCACGAAAAAGAAAAGATTCATCAAGAAAATCGATGAACTAATGAATAAATAATTCTTGGTCATACAGAAAGACAAATAATACTTATATATATAGAATAATATAGATATAATTATTACGGCACTTATATATATAGATAGATATAATTTTTTTATATAAAATTAGGCAATAACATATATTTGAGAACATATATATTCAAAAATTACTATTATATATATTTGAAAAATACTCTATTGTTATTTAACAATTCGTATAATATACCTACGTATACGTCGTATACGGTACGACGTAGACAAGTATGCCTCAAAAGAGAAAAGGCGGAAATTTGTATAAAGTGAGTCGCGAAAGCAAGCGCTTACGACAAAGACGAATAAATGAGAGTTTTGAGGAAAGGTCTCAACGACTTGAAGCTAATGCTCAAAGAAATTCTCAGCAGAGGGCCGACGAAAATGATGACGCAAAGTCTCAACGACTCGAAGCTGATGCCCAGAGACATCTCAGCAGAGGGCCGACGAAAATGATGACGCAAGGTCTCAACGACTTGAAGCTGATGCCCAGAGATATGCTCAGGGAAGACAAAAAGCTAAACAATTAAATCATTACATTGCGCTAATTGCCAAGGACCATGAAATAAATGTGCCAGTTTATATACTTGGCCAAATGAATGTAGAATGCCAATTTTGCAAATCGTTAAACTTTTCATGTGAAAAATCTAAAGATGGAAAATTTACATATTGTTGTCAAAAAGGCAAGCTTCAATTAAAGCCAATAAGTTGTCCTGATTTTCTTAAAAAATTATATATGGGAAATGATTATAAATCAAAAAATTTTATGAATAATATTCGTTCATATAACAGCGCTTTAGCTATGGCTTCAATGGGTGCGCCGGGAAATAGAAATCCATTGGATGTTGTGAACAATGCTCCTTATTGCTTAAAGATTCATGGGCAATATCATCATTTAACTTCAACAGCAATGCGCCCAGCGGATGGGCAAGCTCCGCGATTTGCACAGCTTTACTTTTTAGATACAGAAGAAGCTGTAAATCATAGAATGAATAACAAAGCTAATAAGGAGTGTGATTCAGAAATAATGAAAGAGTTGTCAAGTTTTATGGTTCAATGCAATGAATTTGCAAAAACATTCAAGATGATGCGTCAAGTTGAACAAGATCTTAATCCGATAGGAAATAAAACCATAAATTTAATGTTGTCCTTTAGAAAAAATCCTCAACAAGATCAAAGAAGATACAATGCTCCACAAGCAAATGAAATAGCTGTGGTCTTTAAGAATGTAGATGGTGAGCCTCCATTTGAAAGAGACGTTCGGATTTATAATAAAAATTCGAACGATGTTCAACAAATATCAATTCTAGACAAGGTGTGACCCAATGTGTTGTCCTTTGTTATATCCATATGGTAACGATGGATGGCATTCAGAACTTAAATCATATAATCCTAAATATCCAGGATTCAAAGTAACTCAAATGGATTATTATGCTCACCTGTTAGCACCAAGATTAGAATTTAGTCAATTTAAAAAGGCAGGTAAATTGAGATGTCAATTTATACTTGATGCTTATCTGAAGCAAATAGGCTTAATTATATTAAATTAAATCAACCTCAATTAAGAGCAGAACTTTATTCGGGATTAATGGATCACCTAGATAATCGAGCACAAAATGAAGGAATTACAGCTGGTATGCCTGTGATATTACCATCTTCATTTATGGGCAGTCCAAGAAACATGCAAGAAAGGTACCAAGATGCTATGTCTTTGGTAAGAAAGTTTGGTAAACCAGATATTTTTCTTACAATGACTTGCAATCCTCAATGCCCAGAAATTAAGGATAATCTTGATGGATGTTTAATAGAATTTCGACCAGATTTGGTCGCTAAAACATTTAACTTGGATGTCAAAGAGATTTTAAATGATCTAATTCATAATAAAATTTTTGGAAATATTATTGCTTATGCAGGTGTGATTGAATTTCAAAAAAGAGGACTTCCACATTTGCATTTACTTGCAATGTTGAGTGATGAAGATAAGCCCCGACTTCAAGAAGTTATTGACATGATGGTATGGGCTGAAATCCCTGATGAAGAAAGATATTCAGAACTTAATGTAAAAATTTTGAAGCACATGATTCATGGTCCTTGTGGAGATTCCTCCCACAGATATCCTTGCACTGGAGACGATGGAAAATGTTCAAAAGGTTTTCCAAAAGAGTTTCGTGAAGAAACTAATGCTAATGTGAATGGATATCCTATGTATCAACGAAGGAATTTTGGTAAAAAATACATCGTTAGAGGCAAAGAAGTTGATAATCGATGGGTGATGCCATATTCATCATATTTAATCATGAAATATGATCGACATATCAATTTGGAAATATGTTCATCGGTGAAGAGCGTAAAATACTTATATAAATATATTCATAAAGGATTTGACTGTGCTGCGATTGAAGTGCAAGCACGAGATGGCACAAGGCTAATTAAAATAGATGAAATTAACTCATTCCTTGATGCAAGATATATTAGTGCTCCAGAAGCAATGTGGAGACTGAACGGATACGATCTGTTTATGAGATCTCATACAGTAATCAGATTGGCAGTTCATTTGCCTAATCGTCAAATGATTTATTTTCGAGCAGGAAATGAAGAGCAAGCTGCTCAGAGAGAGCTCACTCGAGATACTACGCTGACTGCATAGTTCAAATTAAATCAATCTGATGAAAATGCAGTGAATTTTATTTACACAGATATTCCTTATCATTATGTATATGATAAAAAAGATACTAACTGGAAGCCACGCAAAAAAGGTGGTGAAAAAATAATTTCAAGATTCTATACAGTAAGCATAAAAGATATTGAGAGATTTTATCTCCGTCTTCTTCTACTACATGTGACTGGAGCTAAATGTTTTGAAGATTTGAGAACTGTAAATGGAGTTCTTTATAATACATTTAAAGATGCAGCAATTGCAAAAAACTTGGTAGAAACTGATAATCTTTGGGGAAAAACGCTGGAAGAAGCAACAGAATCGAATATGCCTGCACAACTTCGAGAATTATTTGCTTACATTTGCATCTTTGGAACTCCAACAGATGTACCAACAATTTGGAATAAATATGAAGATTTTATGATTGAGGACTTTGTACATAACAATGATGTAAATCCTGAAAATATGGCTTTAAACCATATACAAGGAATTCTGATAAATAATGGAAGTAGCTGTGAGAACTTCCAATTGCCAAATCCAATTCCAGTAAATATTTACGTAACAAAGTATAATGTGGATGAAGAAAGAATACGTGGTGATTATTTATTATCGACACTAAATGCTGAGCAAAAGCACGTGTACGATATAGTCATGCGAGCAATTGAAAATGAAAATGAACCTCAGAGGTTATTTTTTTTGACGGGTTTGCAGGAAGTGGTAAAACATACCTATTTAACACATTTTTAAGTGTTATTCGAGGAAGAAACGAAATAATTCTTCCATGTGCTTCAACTGGAATTGCAGCCACACTTCTGAAAGGAGGAAGAACTTATCACTCTCTGTTTAAGCTTTCAATCCCAATTGATGATGGAGCTAAATCAAATATTAGAGGAAATTCTCAAGTTGCACGAGAATTGATTAATGCCAAATTAATCATATGGGATGAAGTGAGCATGACTGTTGGACATGCTTTAACAGCAGTTGATAAACTTTTAAAGGATTTGATGAAGACTCCTCGACCATTTGGAGGAAAAGTAATTTTATTTGCAGGAGATTTCAGACAAAATCTCCCAGTAGTGCCTCATGCACAAAAAGCAGCTATAATTGAATCGACTGTAAAATACAATCCTATATGGAGTAACGTAATTCAAGTTAAATTACAGCAAAATATGAGAACTGCGGAAGAAAAAGAATTTTCAAATTGGCTAATGCAACTCGGAGATGGTAAATTATCAAATACGGATGGACTACATCTCGATACAATTGAAATCCCTAAAGATTTTATATCAAAAGAATTTATCACAAGATTTATTGTAACTAATTTGAAAAATAATCTAATTTATGCGGAGGTTCTAACTGGTCCTGCTCGAGGACAGATTGTCATCATTCCAAGGATAGATTTAATTACAAGTGATTTGGAATTGCCATTTAAATTTAAACGAAGACAGTTTCCTATTCGAGTATCATTTGCTATGACAATAAATAAATCACAAGCACAGAGTTTAGAAAAAATTGGGATTTATTTGCCACATCCTGTATTTGCTCATGGTCAACTTTATGTGGCATTTTCTAGAGCAACCAAAAGGGAAAGTGTAAAAATTAAGATTGATGAATTCAGCAATCAAGGACATCTACTTGAAGAAAGTAAAAAATGTTTTACAAAAAATGTAATATATAGAGAAATTTTGTAAATTGAAGAAATATGAAATTGTATGAGAGCTAATAATAGCGGGTTAGCGGTGGGCACATTAAACATAAACAAAAAATATCTGACTAAGTAGAAAAAAGGGTATAACAATTAAATATAAAAAAAAAATTAAAAAATTTTTATGTATATATTAAAAAAATGTTTGAGAGCTAAAATATATGAAATTGTGTGGGGAAATTAACATAACAAAAAAAAATAAATAAGCAAAAAAAGTTTTTAAATAAATAATTAAGAGTTTATGCGAAACGCGACGCGAAATAAAATATCAAAATAAAAGGATTGAATAATAGGATAATATACATTTTTTAAATTATTTATAAAATGTTTTGGTGAAAAGCTAGTTACTAAATATTTTTGAAAATAGTACATTGCAAAACAAAATATATCTGATATTAACACTTTGCGACGCAATTACCTCAGTTCAAATTGCGATCTAATTTGCAATGCACTATTTTCAAAACAAAAGTATAACATAAAATTTAATTGTCATAATAAATTTAATATTACATATATAAAATATAGAATGGGCCCCTCCAACGCCCATTCCCGTGAGAACGCAACCAATATTCTTTTATCGTCTCTCCGAGATTTTTATGTTATACTATATGTTCTATACAATGACAATTGCAGATAACTTGTACCATTTTATTTTATCATTGCTTATTTTTGCATAATGGCAGCAATAAAAGTATACAAAGATGGGTTAAATAATTAAAAATATTAATTCGGGAAAGGCAATAATTTGTTGCTTTCTAGAATTTTAATTAAATGACGTCTCATGCACTTTACGTCACTGGAATATTTTTCATTACAAGGATTTCCTTTCAAGGCTATAGTTGTAGCGAAAGCCGCAGCATAAATTCCACAAGAAGTGTTATCTAATTGTGTTTGTACTTCTTCGAAAATCATATCATATTCGTTTATCTTGGGATAACGAAGGCGAATATATTCTTTTTTTTTAGCATGCAATTTATTGTACGTAGTACCAGGTAAGCTGTCGTACACGTGAAGTTTGGTGCCATCAAAATAAATACCAACGCCAATGATCTGTGCAATTTCCGCCAATAATTTGTAAACTTTTATTGCTACGACTAGCTTCAATTATATGCGGGTATTCTAAATATAACACACTTTGTGTTTCAAAGCAAGAAGTCTCTCTTATCATACGTAAAAATAGATCTAACAATTCATCATTTAATTTACTATCTATGGGCAATACATTATTCTTCACTAATAAGAGTGAAGGTATTATATCATCTAACATTTTTCTTTGTCTTTTTATATCATCCTCAGTTAGATCTCTTTTTTCATTTGAGTAATCAGTTATAATGCAATCGTCATCTTGCTCCATTTCTGGAATAGCAACAGTGGTAGTGGTGCTTTCAATAACACTTTCCACTTTTATGTCATTTTTCTTAGCCGCTTGTGCTTCGATGACATACTGCGGTTCCCGAATAGGCATATTTCTTGCTGCTCTACTATCTATTATTTCAGGAACCAAGCAGTCCTCGTAGAATCGTTTAAGCAGTGCTGACATTTTTGTTTCCCAAAATCTGTCATCACGCTCGACAATCGTGTACTTCAATCCCAAGGGTGTCCACACAGCAAAAATGCAATAATTTTGTTGCGTTATGTGGAGTTGTCCCTGTACTTGGAAGTAGTACGCGTGTCTTTGATTCATTCGAGTGTCATCCGTTTTATCAAACATTCTATGAACATCTGAAATCTTATTGAGCATTGCATCGATGGGAGACACTTGCCGCGCCGCATAAGGACATTTAATCTCAACGATAGTATCGTCTCCGACAATGCCATCAGGCGTCGCAGCAAGATATGGAATATTTTCATCAATATATATTCCACAATTATCAATTTGTATCCCCAACTCCTCTTGCAATTGCTTACGTGCTATCATTTCTTTTTCTTTACCCCACTCAACAGCCGCATTCGTCAATTGAGGAGAATAAAGAATTGCTTTAACTAGATTTTTGCACGAAGTTGTTTCTCTTCTACTACAAACTTTTCCAAAGTTTGAAGCAGTGAGAAGATTTCGCCGTATGTTGTGCCACATCGGGTTTTCATGCTGATCCCGTGTAGCATACTCCAATACAGTACGATTACTTTGCTGATCTAATAACATTTGAAAATGATTACGTCTCAGCTGTTCGTACATATTACTTTCGATATCTGGCCGTTCTGCATTTGGTCCATAATCTTTATCAGCCATTATTTTAGTGAAAAATTTAGATGTACGAACAGAGAGACCTAATTCTTTCGCCGCACGTGTTCGTTTAAACTGGTTGGCATTTTTTTTTATATTTCTAGTTTCAATGTATCTGTTTGTGTGGGTGGTTTTTTATCCATCGCACGACAAACAGAACTCAAGGCTCGCGAAGTATTATGTTGCACTACTGATGCTTTAACGCGTGTCTGGTAAAAACCTTTCATGGCAAAATGAACGCGCTTGCCACCAATAAATTTACTAATAATTGCATTACAACTTTCAACAGAATTACTAGTAAATTGATAGAGTAAGCTATCGGCATTTTCTATTACGCGTTTCATAGCATTTTCTACTTTTTGTAATAATCCTGCACGCTGTAATTGGGGCACAAGATTTTCTTCGCCTTCTTTCTGTTGTCCATTACAGAAATATTGAAGCGAAGCACAATCTTTATGTTCACCAAATACATGGCTAGGTATATTATTTAAATCTTTGATTAATTCTGAAATTTTTATTTGCCAACTAACTTCACGATTGCGGCGAAAGGTGACAGCCTTAACCACAGCGTTTCGAATTTTCATAACGCTGTGCTCAACGACCTTTTTCAATTTTGAAATATTTCTACTACCGGTACTATTTGCCTCATGTATTTTATTAGAAAGATTGCGGAGAAGATCATTCGTGCATTCAATCTTCTGCACAACAATATTTGGATACGGTGGAAAATCTCAATTTTTTTAATACGTTATTATCACCGTCACCGATATATTTACTATAAATAAGGCCATGCATTTCTAAACTAAGTCGGAAGCCTTCGAGGATTATATCACTTTCCATACTGGTGGAGCTCTGATTGCTCCCCCAATTTTTATAACATACATGCTTTTTTGCTACTGTATTAATTTTCGCTACTCTCGCACAAACAATACAATATTTATTTCGGACACCAACAAATAATACTTTTTTTGAATGATATCCCGTAATAATAGCTGCTCCGGATGGAGAATCGTAACTACCAGTACGGTAGGATCTCTTCATCCACGAGCCGTCTGTTATCACGGGTATATGCGGAATGCCGTCTATGACATCTCTTCTTTCTATTGCCAAACGTTTTTCCTCTTCGCCAGCTACGCGCATTTCTTCTTCCGCGGCGGCGGCGAAGGCTTCCGACATTTTATTATGATAGTTTATATATGTTTTATTACGCATGCATGGAATATCTGCAGCAGCAAGAAGTTCTTCAAGCTGCTTATGACCAGTCCCTGTCAATATAGTACCGGAAACGATACCACTATTGACATCCAATATTCTCTCATCTGTCGGTTCACTCCAAAAGTCACCTGTGGTGTGACACATTCGACATTTGACAGAAAATTGGGTTTTCAGACCGTCACGCTTCTTTTCACTCAATACAAGATCAGTAAAACGACATTCGCCGATCCAATGAGTGGACAGTCTCTGCAATTCAGCAAAAGCATGCCCAAAATCGACGATACGTCGTCCACTAATCTCTTCAGAATACAAATAATGTGCGTCGATATTCCCATCAGTGTGCAAAACAATATTTTCGATATCTTCGACGTCTTCAACATTTTCGACGTCTTCAACATTTTCGACGTTTTCGACGTTTTCGATATTTTCGATGTCTTCAACATTTTCGACGTCTTCAATATCTTCGATATTGTTTTGCATTATACTCTCCGAATCTGTCAGTATGCATGCATCTGCTGAATTTTCAAAAAATGTATTCAACGACTGCGGTGTGAACGCATCATTATCTGTCATCACATTTCTCTCATCTGTATATGTATGCGGCTCGTTCATCGACAAACATGTCAAATTTTTACAAAACTCACGAACGTCTGATAATGATCCTACAGATGAATCATCATCATCTAAAATATTATTTTTTTCTGATTGAAACTTCTGTGTTGCGCATGCATCGACAGATGATTGAGAAAATGTTTCTATAAAAGATAATGATGTCGATATGTCGTTATCTACATTTCTGTTATCTCGCATGCATATAATTGGTGTGATTTACCTGGAATTTCCATGAAATCCGATACGCATCCCAATGATTTTTTTCTGGAGTCCTCATCAATTCTTTCTTGATTCACAACAAAAGAATTGTCACAAAAATTTTTGTCACGCGCTTGTCGCATGCGACGCATTTTTTTTGATAAAGACACGTTGTGCCGAAGCTATTTTAATCTTATTAGTATATTTAGGCATAATGAATGTATATGCTCTCTAAATAATACTAATAATACTCTAATAAATACTCTAATAACACAGAACACTCTGACACCAAAACAATACTCTATACTCTGTGCTACTGAAACCATATGGAAGCTTAGATCGCGTGATATAAACGATATAATTGCACTCGATAATCGATAGTACATGTTAGCATAATGGCGAACCAGTACTCTGCGTTGATACCACTGCTT
>NW_028141326.1:0-79927 GCF_030444845.1 Prenolepis imparis
AAGCAGTGGTATCAACGCAGAGTACTTTGTTGCTGAATAGAATAGTTAACACCTCCGTCCTTTTGAGCGAGCGTAGAAACAGGAAGTCACAGACGGAATTTGATCACGTTGAGGGATCACAGTAATAATAGTCTCAAGTTAAGAATGGTAGTTTCCACTATTTTATTAACATCAAGTGGTAGTAGAATACCAGCAAAAGAGAGTCTAGCTGGACTGGTATTCTTTGTAACAATTTTCCTCGAGCTAATATCACGTCACTTCGTTATACTTTCTTCGCCAACACTTTTCGGAGCAAGTACGTGCTCTCTCCTCGACTGTACGAACGACTCTGCCTACACCCCTTTTCGCTAGCTTTCGGCATATCTTTTCTGCTACCTGTCAGGTAGCGACATCGCTAATCGCTCACGCAAGTCAGGAATCGGTCTGGACTTATCTTGCGATAAGTCGAGCCGAAATCCCCTAGTATTATTATTCTAACGGTACGAAACAGATCGAATATCTGGTAAACTATAAGAGGTAGAAAAAAAAGACGTACAACAAATTTTAATGGCTTGAAGAGTACTTTAAAGTTATATGAACAAAATTTTTTTATTTTTATTTTTTTTAAATACCCCCACCACTTAATTTTTTTTTTTAAATTAAAAAAATTTTTTTACCTAATTTAAAGCTTATTTTTTCCAAATTCAACCATGTGTAATAAAGTTATGTTACGAAATATAATTTTCGAAAATTAATTATAAACGCTCCCGTATATACACTCATCCGTGCTATGTGCGTAAGTAATTACCGTCGAACAATAAGATATATAAAAAATGTTTATGTATAATTTTTATTTATGTTTTCTATGTATTTATAACTGCGTATTGTGTATATTTAAATTTTTAAAAACATTTTTAAATATAATTAATAAGAATTATTTTAAATATACCCCCAGTTCTTTTATTATTTCTTTAATATTTAATTTCTTCTATAAAAATTAAAAACAATTTTATTCTATAATAAAATTATTTTACAATTGAATCTTTGCAAATAAATAGATGTCGCAATATTTGGCATAAACAAATTTTATATCTTACGTTAAATGAATCATAAGATAAGATTATGTGTACGTGTTCCAGATAAGTTATAATTTTTACAATTAAATCTTTGCAAATAAATAGATGTCGCAATATTTGGCATAAACAAATTTTATATCTTACGTTAAATGAATCATGAGATAAGATTATGTGTACGTGTTCCAGATAAGTTATAATTTTTACAATTAAATCTTTGCAAATAAATAGATGTCGCAATATTTGGCATAAACAAATTTTATATCTTACGTTAAATGAATCATAAGATTATGTGATTACGTGTTTCTGATAAGTTAATATAAATTGTTCATGTAGCAGCATAATTCTCACAGTCAATGTAGTCTTTTCGTTGTAATAATATCTGTATAAACTGTTTTTCTATTGCAATAAAAAGCAAAATTTAACATCTTTGAATATGATTATCAATCCGCTTAACGTTGTTAGACTTTTATTGATGTCAATAAATTCAATATATCTAACAGAAACGCCAGTAACTGAAGCAGAAGTGGAATTAAAGGAAAACATAAAAAAGATATTGCTGGATAGCGTTTTTCATTATAATGGGGTGGAAGTAACGGAAGAAATATATCTCGATTATGAAGAACCTTATATATAAGTTCTAAAATCCAGTACACTTTAGTTTAGACGAAACGTCAACAAAATGTGAAATCGAAGGTTGCAATAATATAGCTGTAGTAAAATGTTCTTGGTGCAAGAAGTCATTATGCTTGAAACATTTTTTTGTCGAATATCATTATTGTAATGTATATAATGAGTGAATAATATAAAATGCAAATATATATTTTTTTAAATCTAAATATACACAATACGCAGTTATAAATACATAGAAAACATAAATAAAAATTATACATAAACATTTTTTATATATCTTATTGTTCGACGGTAATTACTTACGCACATAGCACGGATGAGCGTATATACGGGAGCGTTTATAATTAATTTTCGAAAATGATATTTCGTAACATAACTTTATTACATATGGTTGAATTTGGAAAAAAATAAGCTTTAAATTAGGTAAAAAAATTTTTTAAATTTTGAAAAAAAAATTAAGTGGTGGGGGTATTTAAAAAAAAATAAAAATAAAAAAATTTTGTTCATATAACTTTAAAGTACTCTTCAAGCCATTAAAATTTGTTGTACGTCTTTTTTTTCTACCTCTTATAGTTTACCAGATATTCGATCCTAAAGAAAAATACCGTTTCTCTTTAAAGGGGTGTTTCACCCCTTAAAACTCAATATCCGCACATATAAAAAAATACGTGTCTTTTAGATTTGTGTATTTAACAACATATTTGAAGAAGAATCAAATCGGTTCCGAACAGTTGTGACATGTCCCTTGTAAGATTTCTAATCAGCATAATAATACAATTTGGCCTTAAACGCAATTCGGAGGAAGAGATGATGGAGATAAACTATTTAAATATTCCGGTAACAAAGCTTCACCAATATCACCATTGTCATTATTTACTGCACTGTCTATACTTGTATAAATTCGTTCACCAGTTATATCTAATAATTCAACAACCTTTTTATGGATTTCGTCTACATCAACATTTCTTGCAGAAAGTATCGCACATTTAGCTACTTTAATAAATTCCTTTTTTCGTATTAATTCACCATATGTATCTTCCACAATATCAGCATTAATAGGTGCCAAACAACATTCAGGAATCTGTATGTTATCGTTGAAATCATTTAATATACCATCTCCCATATCTAATAAAAACTTTGCAAATTCAATTTCTTCTGGAAGAACTCGCATATTTTGTATTAAAGAAAATTTTACGAAATGTCTCCAAGTAGAACTAAATTTAATAGAAAGATTCACGATTTCACTTCGAGTAGCATGTATTTTAATAGGCAAAAGTTGTCTGAAATCACCACCTAATAAAATAATTTTTCCGCCAAAAGGAAAATCATTATTCATAATATCACGCAATGTTCTATCCATAATCTCTAAAGCATATCGTGATGCCATTGGTGCTTCATCCCAAATATAAATATCAGTTTCCTTTAAATATTGAGCTTCTTTAGTTTGTATTTTAATAGCAGATGATGAATCAGCAAATAATGGAACCGGTAATCCAAATGTCTTATGAACTGTTTTTCCAGTAGGTAATAATGTCGCTGCAATACCCGTAAAAGCCATTGTACACACACGTTTATTTCTAATTCTAGCTAAGTGATAGATAGTTGTGTATATAAATGTTTTACCTGACCCACCTGGACCATCAATATAAAAACAATTATTATGATTATTATTATTATTGTTTAATTTATTTAATGAAAGATCAACTATCTCTTTTTGTTTCTCAATTAATTGTTTGTATTGTTTGGTGCCTATTTCCATAGCTTCTTCAAGTGTCATGTAATCCTCCTGTCCACTATTTTCTATTAACTGTTCCATTTGTGGAAAATCAGCAAGACTTTTACCCTCAGCACGAAGCATACTGTTAATTTGCGTATAAGCTTTATTTTGTCCTTGTAACATACCAAAATGTCGAACGTAATCTTCAGACATTGCTTCTTTAAAATTGTCCCACAACTCTTCAGGATGTAATGGCTGACAATGTAATAATATACGTATAAATAATCTACGAAGTTGTCGAGGCATCATCCATCCAACAGCTTCATTCATAGCTCGTTTCCATTCATCATCATCTTCGATTAAACCTAAAGCCAAACATGCCGCTGAAAATGATTGACAGAATTCTCCATTTACAGTTCTCAAATCATTAAAACTTGTAGCCCCCTTTACTTTAAGTAATAATAATCTTAAATGATATAATTCTGTTTGTGTTGGACTAATGGAATACATTCGTCCTACACAATTAAAATGACTTTTGCGTTTAACCCAACGTGATATATTTCTACCATTAATTTTCTCTTTTTTAAATGTATAATAGCGTGGAACTTCTATATATAAATATTGTCTTGCTTCTTCATCTCGTAAGTTCAATGAGAAATAATCTATTAAGATAGTAACTTGATTTAAAGCAGAAGTTATGACGTCGTCAATATTATCATTTTCGATTATAATATTTTGTTCATTAGGAAGATGGACTGGCAAACGCATTATAGCATGACTTTTATCTTGTAACTTCTTACCAAGAATACGCCAAGTAGCTTCTACAGGTCCAACATAACGAGCTTCAATATAATTATGTATCTCATCATGATCAATAATTACATTTTCTGTTATTGGTTCAATGGTTATAGCAGCAACATCGTGTCCTTTATAAATATATTTATATAGATATTTAACTGATTTGACATTTGAAACTACCTCAACGTTAATATGACAATTAAATATAATTGATAAAATAGGGCAATATGGAACAACATAACGATTATCAACTATATATCCGCCAGGACGTTCATAACTCTTTCCGTTATTTCGTCGACGATAATAAGGATAAGCATTTTCATCCATTTTGGTTTCCTCAAGATAATTTTTCGGATATTTTTTCGAACACCGTCCATCTACTAAACACCAATCACCACAAGGTCCATGAATCATATGTTTCATAACTATATCGTGTAAAATACGATTTTCATCAGGATCAGGAATTTCAGCAAAAATGTATTTATCAACAATCTGTGGAGTTGTTATTTTAAAATTGTATTTTAAAGTAATTAACATATGAACATGTGGCAAACCGCGTTTTTGAAACTCAATAACATACACAAACGCTGCTACTTCACCAAAAAATTTTTGCTTAACAATTAAATCAATTAAATAATCCTTTTTAATATTAAAAACACGAGCACAAATATCAGGTCTATCAGAAACTTGTTGACCAGACAATAGGTTTTCCTCGATTTCGCGCCATTTTGGATTGCAAGTCATAGTAATAAAAAGATCTGGCTTACCAAATTTACTGACAATTGCCATTGCATCTTGATAATTTTGTAACATATTACGCGGCGATCCAATGAACGTGGAAGGCAATATAACCATTTTACCAATACGTCCATTTAAGTTATTTGCCGTTGTTTGTAAATAATCTCTTAAACCTTGATATGTTTCAGTACGTAATTCTTTTTGATGATGTTTGCAATAATCAATTCTATCTTTTTCAATTTTTACATAACTGTCTACAAGCCACTGCTGAAATAAGCGACGTCCTAACAAAAAAACATTAAATTCATCCCGAATAGCCATACGATATTTAAGATACTGTCCTCTAGTTATTCGTTTTTCACTATTTACTTTTGTTAAATAACGATGCCATCCTTGAGTGCCATATGGATAAAACAATGGATATATCCATGGTTCAACATTTGAGTCCATAATACTAACACTTTGTAAAGTTTTAGTATTTCTATTACGTATCGTTACGTATGATTCTGGAATTTCTCCATCAGCAGTAGTACAAAAAACAGCAGCAACTTCATTAGTTCTTTGAGCATTATATCGACGTCGATTCATTCCTGGCTTTAAATTAAATAATAATTGTAATTCAGGTAATAATTCACCAGATTCCGTTTCTAAACGCTGTTGCTTTTCTAATTCTTCACCCATCATTTGATAAGATTGAGCAAATACATTAAATTCCCGCATTATATGTTCAAGATTTTGTACAATTTCAAGATCTAAATATGAATTTTGATTAAGACGATGATCTATCGCTTCATTTGAATCCACAATAAAAAGTTGACCATAAGTAGGACTTTCATTTTGTGCAGCATATAATGCTGTATTAATTTGATAGTAAATTTGCCCTTGTATTTTGAAACAATATGGGCCAGGTCGTCTATCTTGAAAGTTAATTAAATTAGCGTTAAATGATGCAAAGGAAAACGAACTATTATAACTACGAATATATTGAAAAAAGTCATTAGATTTTATATGACTACCATCGAATAAACTACGAATAAAATGAGGAAATTCAGGTAATGGTTGCAAATATACTGCACCGTGATTGCAACAATCATGAAATGAATTTCCTTTATTAGATATTTTTTCAAATGCAAAATGCTTTGCATTACAATGAAATGCTTTACAACACAAGACACATCCATAGAACCAATATAATATTCAACGACATTATTAATTAACATTATATTATTATTATTTAAACGAGGCTGATTTCTCTGCCGTGCTCGATAACGAGATTGACTTTCTGCACTATTTTGATTAAGCGGTGCAACATTTCTAAAATTTATGTTACAATTATTTGCGATTGCTCTCGCAATCTCACGACGACGACGCTGATTTTCTGCATTCCTTTCACGACGTTGACGTCGGAATTCTTCTTCTTCTTCTAACGTACGTTCTACTCTACGTCTTGGCATTTTATTTTAAATATATTTTAAATAATTATTAAAAGAATTTTTAATATAATTATTAACAATATAATTATTATATCCCTCAATTTAATTATTAACAATAATCAATTTCTAACAATAATCAATTTTTTTTTATAATTTCAGCTAATTTTATAAGAAGAATTATTATAAAAAGAAGACGAAAATTAATCTTAAAAAAATTTATAAAGTAATGAAATAAAAATAAGATGTGATGGGGAAAAATATCGAATTTTATTGAATCTTTTAGATTAATTTTATAATTTCAATCAAATATTTATTTGATTTAACTTACATTATATTTTAAATAAAAATAAAATAAAATTTTATTTCACTTTAAAAAAGTAAAATTTTAAATGTATAATTCTTAAATGCAACTTTTATTTAACTAAATATTTTATTAATCAATTAATTACACTAATAATAAGAGAACAATATAAAACTTTTAAGAACTTTATAAATTTAAATATTTGTAATTTTATGTAATTTGATCATAATCATCGTCATTATAATTATTATTAACATCATCAAAATCAAAATCATCATTATAATCATCATTATATTTATCATCATTATCATAATCATCATCATCATCATTAGCATCATCATTATCATCATTATTTTATCATCATTATCATCATCATCATCAGCAGCAGCAGCAGCATCATTATTATCATTATTATCATCAGATAAATTATTTATTAATTTGTAATTTTTATTATTAATTACAAATACAATTCTCCAATTATTATAAATAAGTAATTTAACAATAATTATAAATTAATTATTATAATAATATTAAAAATATTAATATTTTTATTTTATATATTATAAAACTTTAACCTTTGTATTTTCTATTCTTCTTTAATAACTTTAAATAAAACGTTTATATACATATATTAATTATATATAGTATATATAATTATACTTAATTATATATTGTTTATTCGTTAAATAACATTAATAAATTAATATTAATAAAAACAAATAATTTTAAAGATATTAGTAATACTTAATAAATAATAAATAATTAATATAATTGATTAATTATATTATATTATTAATATTAATAATAAAAATAATAAAATAATTTATTATTAATTAATTAATAATTATATTATTTAGAATTAGAATTAGAATATTTATTCCGCTGCTCCTCAGGGATTGCGGGGCGTTTTCAGGGAACCGCCAAACCCCTCACATCCACCCGTCTATCTTCTACCTTTCTTTACAAAAATCTCTTTCCTTAATACATCATACATCATACATCCAATACTCCTCTTCTTCTCTCTTCTCCTCTCTTGTCATCCTTCCTTCCTTCCTTCCTGTCTCCCGGGCCTCTGTTTCCTCTTCCTTCTCCTCTCCTCCGTTCCTCTCTCCCTCACCCTTTTACACAATTTTCTCAATCCCCTAACCTGGCCAATTGGAGACCTCACAATAATCTAACCTGACCTCCCACACCCTTTTCCCCTCTCCCCTCTTCCTCTACTCCACTTCCTCTTTATCCTCCTCCCCCCTCCTACCCTACTCCAACCCTCCCCCCTTCTCCGCCTCTCATCATATCATCTCCCTACCTTTATCTTTTGACCCACTCTCCTCCCTCGCTATCCCACCCCCATTCCTCCCCGTCTATTTCTATCTCCCTATTCCATACCCTTACCGCCTTCCCTTTCCTTTCCTCCTCTCTCGTCCATTCTAATAATTTCCACCTTATTCTCCTCTCCTCCATCGTCAAATCCTCGTCTATGCCGACTCCCCACCTTCTCCTAAAATCCCACTTTCTCTCTAACAACTTTTCCCTATCCTTCTCTTCCTCTAATTCCACTATCAGCACTTTCTTCCCTCTTTCCCCCGTTCTCTCTCTAACTTCCCTCACCTTCACCTCCTTTCCTACTGCCCATGCCATCAACCATTCCATCATCATTCTTCTTTCTTCCTCATCTTCCCCCTCTATCCCTCTCCAAATTATATTCTTTTCCCTAATTCTTCTCCTCTCTCTCTCCTCTCTTTCCCTTCCCCCTCCCTCTAATCTCTTCTTTCTTTCTAACGCCTCCCCTTCCCACTTCCTCCCTATCCTATCCTCCTTTCCACCCTCTTCCCTCCCACCTTCTCCTTCCTTTTTCTCTCCATCTTCTCTCTTTATCTCTTTCCCCCCCTTATCTTTTCTCCTAACTTCATCCTCTTCCATCAACTTCCACCACCAGTCCCTCCTATTTCCCTCCGTATTACCCCCCGCCCCTCTCTCTACGCTTACTTCTCTCCTTTTCGCCCTCCCGACTCTTTCCTCCTCCCTACTATCCCTTTCTTTCTTACTCCTCTCATTCCTCCCCTCTCCCTTTCATCGATTTCCCTTCCCCTTTCACCTTCCTCCCTCTCACCACCCCCTCTCATCCTCGTCCGATGTCCTCTCTCCTCCTTCCTCCTCGACCTCCTCGACCTCGTCTCTCTTCCCTTCTGTCTTCTTCCCGCCAGCGCTTACTTTCTTCTCTCTTCTTCCGCTCTCCTCCTTCCCCGGCATATCTCCTCCTCTCTGCCTTTTGCTCACACACCCTTCTCCTTCCGCCACCTCTTCCCTCCGTTGCACTGCCTCATTCCTGCCATCTTCCATCCGCTCTCCTCCGAATCTTCTCCCGTCCTCTCCCGCTGTTCCTTTTCTTTCTTCCATTCTTTCCTCACCTTCCTCCTCTTTCCTCCGCTCTCCTTTTACCACATCGCTCCACCTCCTGTCCTCTCCGCTCTCCAACTCTTTCTCTCTGCACTCCTTCCTCCCTTTTCTCCTTTCCTCTTCCCTACTCTCCTCCCCTTGCATGCTCATCCTCCATAACCTCTCACTCACCTCCATTCTCTCTAGCCTTTTCTCCACTCCTCTTCTCCTTTCCTCCTCCACATTCTCCCTCTCCGTGTTCCTCTCCATCATCTTCAACATCTTCTCCATCATCCTCCTCATCTCCTTTATCTCTCTCACACCGTCTTTTATCCACTCCATCTTCCGCTACCACTCTATCCAACCAACTCCGTATTAACACTGCTACCGATCTGTACCACCTTCTCTCTTCCTCTTGCCTTTCTCTACTTCTATACTGCTACGCACACGTGCCACTGTTCCAACCACCTGTTTCCGCTCTCTCTGCCGCTATCATGGCGCCCTCGATCCTGCACGTGTCTCTCCTTGCTACATCCAGCGCCCTCTCTGACAACGCCTCTTCTCCATACTACCGCTCTCTTCCTTATCCTCCTTTTACCGACGCTTCTCCTTATCCGCCACGTCATCCTTCCTCATCCCGTGCCTATCTTTCCTTCTTTTCCACATTCCAATTTTCCTTCCGCCAGTGCACCTCCGCCGTTCCATCCTTTTCTTTTCCTTCGCGGCCACTCACTCCATTGTTCCCAAGCCATCTCCTCCACACCCATTTTCCTCCTCACCCTCTCTATAACGCCCCCACATCTCACCTAAACTCGGAGCACCGACCGTCACCTGTCACTACTCCAACGGCCATCTTTCCTCCTTCTAATTATATTATTTAATAAACAATTAATATTATATTCTTCTTTACTTTTTCTTCTTTCTCTCTCTCTTTCTCTTTCTCTCTCCCTCTCACTTATTTTTGTCATATTTATTAATTTTAAAAATTATCTTTTATCATCTTCTTTCTTTCTGTTACTCTATTTCTTCTTTTCCCACCCGCGCGCGTCTATTCTTCGTCTTTTTTTAAATTATAAATAAAATATTTATAATAAAATTAAATAACAAATAATATTAATAATACTTAATAATATTTAATAATTATATTTAACAATACTATTACTTAATATTATATCCTTTTCCAGCTTCTTTCTTTTTGTCCCTTTGTCTTTCTTTTTTTTTCTTTCTCTTTTTCTCAATCTATCTATTTATCTTATTCTCTTTCTATATCTTTCTCTTTCTCTCTCTCTTTTTTCTCTCTTTTGCTTATATTTCCTCTTCTTAAATTTTAAAGAAATCCATTTTTTCTTTTCTCTCTCTCTCTCTCTCTCTCTCTCTCTCGACTCTTCTTTAACTATAAATAAAACATTTATATTTGCAATAATATTATATGTATACAATATACTATATTTATAAATATATATTATATATATATATTTAAATTAAGAAATATTTTTATCGGCTCTCAATATTAATTAATATGATTATAATTGATGACAATAAAATAAATATGATGTTTTTTAAAGTCGGCCAATAGAGCCAAGCGCGAAAATTAATTTTAATTTTTCGGAACTGTATTTCTTGGTTTGAGATTACTGAGTTCCATTGATTAATATTTTAATAATAAAAGTGGGCCATCTTATTCAAATTATGAAGAAAAGATGACCATAGTATTTATAAAAAAAAAGTGAAAACAGAAATAAAAATTATGGATTACATTATAATTTATATACCTTCGTTATGTCTAACGTTGATTATGACAGCTCAACTGTAACTGTAACTGTTTCTCTATCTCTCTCTATCTGTCTATCTCTCTCTTTCTCTCTATCTGTCTATCTCTCTCTTTCTCTCTATTTCTTTTGCTTATTTTCCCTTTTCTTTAAATTTAAACAATGCTTTTTTTTTCTTTCTCCCACTCTCTTTTCTTTTCTCTCTCCACTCTTCTTGAACTATAAATAAAACATTTATGTTATTATTTAAAAAAGATTGGAACAATTAGGATGTATATAAATATATAAAATCAATAAATACAAAATAATTCAAATAGAATTATACAAGATGTACAATTGTATACTTTTTATAGATTTTTAAAAAACCATGTTTTTTTTTATACCAGTTTAATTATCTCATTATTCTGTACAGAAAATTATTAAAGTATAAGATTACCGAAAAATATATATATGTTAAAGTAATTAAATATAAATTTATAATTTTACATATTTAGCTTTTTTATTTTTAATACATTGAACATAAAAACATTAATGTACTTTTTTAATATAAAATAAAATCTTTTATAAAAAAATTAAATTTTAAATATAATCTTTCAGGTTGAATTTTTTAACTAAAAATAATCTTTGAAACAATCTTTAAAACAGAACAGAAGTAAATAAATAAAATATACATAAATAAACAAAATACATATTGTTGCGCTCTCTGGCCGGCTTCGATATCTCGAAGCGTGTATAACGCAAACACTCGTTTTCAAACAACACTCACGCCGGAAATGATTAGGCGTTTGATAATTTTAGTTAACTTTAATAACAGAATTAGGAATATCAACAATATTAATACGCAATTCATTAAAAACCGTCTAACCCGGCTTTTAGCCGAATTCCAACTCCATCGCTCTCTTGTTTCACAACAACTCTATGACGACGCGTTCGGAGATGAACTTCTCTGTTATACACTGTGCCCCGAAGTACATCGACGGGGACACAACAATATTTTAATAATAAATATTTTAATAATGAAAGTGGGCCATCTTACCCAAATTATGAAGAAAAGATGACCATAGTATTTATAAAAAAATAGTGAAAACGGAAATAAAAATTATGGATTACATTATAATTTATATACCTTCGTTATGTGTCTAACGATGATTATGATAGCTCAACTGTAACTGTTTCTCTCTCTCTCTCTCTCTCTCTCTCTCTCTCTCTCTCTCTCTCTCTCTCTCTCTCTCTCTCTCTCTCTCTCTCTCTCTCTCTCTCTCTCTCTCTCTCTCTCTCTCTCTCTCTCTCTCTCTCTCTCTCTCTCTCTCTCTCTCTCTCTCTCTCTCTCTCTCTCTCTCTCTCTCTCTCTCTCTCTCTCTCTTTTCCTTATTTTCCCACTTCTTTAATTTTAAATAATACTTTTTCTTTCTCCCACTCTCTTTTCTTTTCTCTCTCGACTTTTCTTGAACTATAAATAAAACATTTATATTATTATTTAAAAAAGATTGAAACAATTATGATGTATATAAATATATAAAATCAATAAATACAAAATAATTTAAATAGAATTATACAAGATGTACAATTGTATACTTTTTATAGATTTTTAAAAAACCATGTTTTTTTTATTCTGTACAGAAAATTATTAAAGTAAGATTACCGAAAAAAAAATATATATATATTGTTTTTCAAAGTGTGTCAGATTAAAATATATAAAAATAGCAAAATATATATAATAAAAATATCAATGCATTATTTAAAATGACTTTATATATAACTAATAAAAAAAAACAATAGGGTAAACTCGGGTAAGATGGCCATAGATTTTTCATACTTTTATTTTTATTATTTTTTAATAATATATAATTATAATTTATTTATTTTATGGACAATACTTCGACCATCCTGACCATCCTTACATTATCTGCATCTCTCGATTAGATTTTTAGGAAATAACTCGTTTATCTGGAACTGGAATCCGAGGACTCGTTTCGCGATACCGAACCGTCAAACATTTTCACGTCACGAGACATTCGACATTCTCACGGATCCTCGGACTCTCGGACTTTGGTTCGCTCCGGTTGAGATCGACGGCGTAGGAGATATCACGCGCGTATATTATCATGTGTACTCACATACTCGTAGTAGTCGATCGCCTCGAACTCTTTCTATTCCGGCAATTCTCGTCGGATAATCGGTCAAGTACTCTGCGTTGATACCACCTGCTTCGGCGCGTAACTTTTCGCGAGCGACTAATTATAATTTAATAAATTATAATAAATTATAATTTAATAAATTTAATTTTTACATACCTTTCTCTTTCTTCTTTCTTCGTCTTCTGAATTGTGACATGTAAAACCGTCAAACTGTCAAACTGTCAAATTAAACGAGTGAAGCAAGTCGCACGAACGAATGAAGTAAGCGCGCGAACGAGACAGCCAATTAGTATCGCGGAAAACCGACAATAATGTCAATAACATGCCTTTTTTAGATAGGGATATAATGTGTGTGTGTGTGTGTATGTGTGTGATATAATGTTATGTATTTCATATATTGTAACGATTAAAGGAAAGGATGTATTAATAAAGATTTTGTATTTCATATATTTTTATATTTCAAATACTTTACATGTTGTACACATTATATTTTTCTTAAAATAAATACAGTTTATATGAATTAAATAACATTGTCCTCATGTATCCAAGAATTGTGTGAATTGTCAAATCCCAGCCATTTCACGTAAACCTCGTCACCCCTCCTGCGCAGTACTTTCTCCACAAGATACACGTCCGGATAATTCGCGCGATGCAACTCATACTCGTAAAACGCTCCAGCGACAGATGTTTTGCGATAGTCCTCGAGTAGATAGCTTACGGGATTAGTACACTGCACTTTGATAATTTTAAACACCTCCGTCGTCCAATTTGGCGTGTAACCCTTCTCGAAATTTTCTTGTACTTGCTAACGCGTACCGAGTCACCTACTTTGAATTTCGCCGGAGCGGCAATCTTTATGTTACTATATACCGTTTTTAAAAGTTTATCAGCGATCGCGGGGATGACGTCGGCGGGTCGCATGCCGATTGTTCAGTGCTTGCGCGCGTTGTAATCCGATACGAGTCGCGGCAACGCGTCGATCCACTTGTAAGTTCCATTCAGCTTAAACATCTTCCACATGTCGTTCTTCAGCATACGATTGAATCGCTCGACGACCGATGCCTTCATTACCGAATATGTAGAATAATGATTGATGTTATCTTTCCGTATAAGCCGTTGCACGTCAGCGTTGTAAAATTCCTTCCCCATATCAGTTTGCATGTTTTTCGGGCATCTCTTGCTATCTCAAATTATTTCGGCGATAGCGTCAGCCGTCTCGCTTCCGCCTTTACTCTTGAGTGGTACGGCCCACGCGTACTTGCTCAACACATCGATGACGGTGAGTATGTAGTGATAACCTTTGTTGAAACGAGAGTACGGACGCATCTCGACGATGTCGGCTTGCCACAGACCATCATATCCTCGCACATGTCTTCGGGGAAAATTTTTTTTCGCCGGCGCGTGCAGTTTGTTCACCAACTGCCGTCTCTCCAAACTATGTTGTTTCATCGCTTCGTCGGTTTTTCCCGATCGTCATTTGCTGCTGTTTGTTTTATCGCTCATTTCCGTTCGTAGCCGTTCTTGAGCCGTTCGTAGCCGCTCTTGACCCGTTCCTGAGCCGTTCGTAGCCGTTCTTGAGCCATTCTTGAGCCGTTCGTAGCCGTTCGTAGCCGTTTTTGACCCGTTCTTGAGTCGTTCTTGAGCCGTTCGTAACCGTTCGTAGCCGTTCTTGAGCCGTTCTTGAGCCGTTCGTAGCCGTTCTTGAGCCGTTCTTGCCTTGTTTACTTCCGTTCTTGACCCATACGAAAATCGTGCTTGATTCGTTCGCTGCCTTGTTCACAGTCGTTTCTAACCCGTTCGTAGCCGTTCCTGACCCATTCGCAGCCGTTCCTGAGTTGATAGTAGCCTTGTATGTAGCCTTTAATGACTTGTTCGTAGCCTCGTTCACAACCCTGCTTGAGTTGTTCGTACCCTCGTTAGCAGCTGTTGCTAGGCCGTTCACTACCACTACCATTCATTGTAGTTAGATAGCAGTTCGATAATCCTTCGTAGCCGTTCGATAATTGTTCGTAGCCGTTCGATAACCCTTCTTAGATGTTTGATAACCGTTTGATAGCCGCTCCTAACCCATTCACTGCTGCTCATTCAGGTTGATAGTCGTTTTTGAGTTAGCGTTAGCCGCGCGTTGAAGTTCGTTTATCGCAGTCTGTACTGCTCGCACATCCTTCTCGAACGAAGTCAGATTCTCATCTGATTCTTTCTGTTGATTCATAAATCTTTTAACGCAGGATTCCACATACAGTTTGTTGACAGCATCCGTGTCAGCTTCAGGTTGCGCTACACGACGAATCTTGCGCGATCTCGCATCATAGTTTGTAGCGACGCGACACAGAGCGTTTCCGCGCACGTAACTTCTCACCAATCTATCCCAATGATCGCGAAGTGCCGGTTGCATCATTTCTCCGTTCGAATAATCTAAATTTGTTGATAGGCATTTTTCGATGCGAATGACGCCGATCGACTGATTAGTTTTGCCGAGACCCCGTTTAATTTATAATAATGCCGACTTCGCGAAGTTCCTCGATGATCGACAGGATCTCGTTGTCGTGAGCGTTGTGGCCAGCTCGGCGCGAAGCATCGAGCAATCGTACCCGATCCACTAGCTCGTTGGGGTCGTTCCAGTGCACGTAATCGATTTTATTGTCGATTAACGTCATCGCTTAAGGCATGAATACACCCTTTCCAGATTTTTTCTTTTCAATTGACATCAACGGTGTGATTATTTGTTTGTATTTGTATCCCCTGTTGCTCCGTAATTGACCTTGCGCATCATATTTGCGTTTATGCGCGTTCGTCGCCTATAATATGCTCTTGTATTTTTGCATATCGTTTTCCGTGTAAATAACGTCATCGGGAATCCTCTTGAAGACTAGCTCGTATAATCCAGGTGTACCAATGTACTTTACTTTGTCTATAATTATAGAATCATATTTATCCATGTTGAATCGTTTGTTACCGAGCAACATTTCATCCTTGTCGAAACGGACCCCGTACACGTAATCCATCTAATTTTTTTTTGTCGCAACCGAGGAGAGCGCCCATGTGTTTTTGTCCCAGTGGCCCGAAGTGCTCTCGCAACATTTCTTGACCTTCCGACGTTTATAACACGTTTCGAACGGATGTTTCGAGTGAATTGCTTGTGGTTTCGAAAACATTTTCGTTTGCGAGTGATTCGGGTATTGTAAATGGTACGATTCTCGTTGTCGCGGACTGTGTAGTGGTGGACGGTGTAGAGCTTATCGGTAATTCATCCAGTAAAAATCCGTCCGGTGTACGTGGCGTCGATGAGCGATTTATGTTTAGCCGTTTTCTCTTTTTCGGTGTCGCATCTTCTTCCTCCTCGTACTGCTTAACAGCGAGTAACGTTTTAATTTTCACGTTAGCATTACTCTCAGGTTCGCTTTTCACTGCGATCAAGTTCGTGTTGTCGACAATCTTTTGTAGCGGTTCGATAATAGGTTTAAAGTGAGTCTTGACTGCGTCATCGATCTTACCAGTCTTCAAAGCACGATGGTTCTTACATATCGATTCGCTCGTTTTCACAAGTTCCTTCACAATCTTTTCACTCTCGCGAATGTTATCGTTATCAGCCATGTCTACAGAGCGTTCGCGTTTCACTCTTCTCGACAGAATATCGGCAGCGACTAATCGTTTTGCGGTATCGCAAACTCGTTAAATCTTTTTCTGTATCGCCCGTTTGTAAGCGAGCTGTCCTTGTCTATCACTAGGAATCCATACTTTTGTTGCCAACAAATACGACATAATTTACTGAAATCTTCGTACGACATGTCGGTATTCACATGATCGTTGTACACGTGTTTCAAGTTAGTACCGTCCTGTTTAAACAAGATCAGTAAGTTCGCGTTGTCGCGTATAAGATGTTTTGGTATTCTCGCGTACGTCTGACAGAGATAGAAGCAATCAACGTTCGAGTGGCGCCCTATTGAAAAATACTCTCTTATCGTATCTTGTTTGTCACACGCCACGTCATCAAAGATGAAAATCGAGTTAGGACATGCCTCGCTCGGTGGAATGACGTCACTGTTATTGGAAAATGTAAAGTAGCCGATTTCGTCGATCGACGTCAACAAATTCTCTAGATATCGATATTTCGGCTGTTGCAGTGACTTTGAGTACACGTACACGTTTTCGAAGCAAACGCCGTGCGGGCTTTCTATCAAACTAATCAAGACGTTAGTTTTACCGCAATTCGAGGGGCCGCATACGACCGCGCGTGTAGTAGTCGGCAGCATCGTACCGTGCATCGTCTGCGCATCTCCGCGTTGTCTCTCACCGAGCGTAATCTATCGTCGCAATTCGTCACGCGTATCGTCAAAGGTTGTCGCACGAATCTCATTTTCCCACTTTCCGATTGAATCGAACGCCTGCCTATTTATAGCTGCGCGGAACCACGAATCGCTCAGTAACAAAAAAATGTTTGTTCTGCTAACAAGTGCTTCCGATATTCACGGTTTAAGCGCCGAACAGCTGCAATTTGTGCCAAAAGCAGTTTTACTGCAATGTGAAAATCACATCCACAACGTGTGGGACAAGCTTCCGGAACACATAAATTCAGATCCAGAGATTCAGGCCTGTCGCCGCTGTTTCGAACATTACAATCGACTGTGGCAGCGAACGCACATCGACGGTCCAGCGCCGATGATAAAGGATTGCAGCGAATGTCAACGAAAAAAAAATAGGTAGAGGACTATTAAATCACGCGATAAACGCACTTCCAATCGAATTCCATATCCCCGGCTATCAGTTTTGTGATCCGGGCACGCGGCTACAGAAGCGACTAGCCAGACGCGATCGAAGTATCAACCTATTGGACATGGCGTGCCATGAACACGATATTGCGTACTCTCGGAGCAACGATCTCACCGAGAGACATGTGGCAAATAAGGTACTCGCCGACAAAGCGCGAACTCGCATCATTGCGAGAGATTTGACTCTCGGTGAAAGAGCTGCCGCCACAGCTGTCTGGGCAACGATGAAAACCAAGACGAAACTCGGTATGGGCCTGAAGACGACGAAGACGAAGACGAATAAAAAGACGACGAAGAAACGGATACTTCCGGTAGCGAAACGCGGTGGCGTATTGCTAATTCTACCAATGTTGGGCGCGCTTGGATCCATGATTGGTGGAGCGGCTGGCGTAGCAAAGATGGTGAACGACGGAAAAGCCTCGCAACGTCAGTTGCAAGAGATGTTACGTCACAATCGCGCCATGGAAGATCACGGACAATATCTCGCTCCGTACAAACGTGGACGAGGAGTTTCAAGGAGAAAAAAAAACGTCAAAGAGACGCTAAAAATGCCAAAGGGCGAAACTACTAATATACAATTGCTGCAACTGGCAAAATATGCGCATTCCATACTTTAGAGGTGTTTTCATGCGTGATTCACTACCGATCGGTGGTATATATCAAAACGAGAGCAGCATCATAAATTTGGATAACGCTAAACGGTCAGGTACTCATTGGGTGGCGTACGCAAAGAGGGGGAATCGCGCTATATATTTCGACGGTTTCGGCAATCTTCGACCACCGAATGAATTGGTGCAATATTTCGGGCGGAACGTGACAAAGATACAGTACATTCACACACCTGTTTAAACTTATGATCAGAGCATCTGCGGACAATTGTGTTTGCAGTTTCTCCGAACGGTCGATACACGCGAATTTAAAGACGGACATTGCATTATTTAACTCAGTATTCGTTAAACAGTTATGCAGATATGTCTATGACATTTACGCTGACTGGAAAGAGTAGCATCCTAGCGGCAAACTACTTTCCCGCCATAGATTTGAGCGACGATGAATACGAACTCGATCTAGCGGATTTTGAGACTTATCACACGATATCGAACGTGAATTCCTCGAATAATAAATTTTACTTTGGTAAAGATGACGCGGAAATTACGATACCCGAGGGATCGTACGAGCTGCAAGCGATACATGAGTTTTTGAAACATGCAATTTCACGAAAACTTCCGCGACACGCTGTTCGTGATGACGATAAAAAACACATTGACAATGGTGACTTTAAAGATAAAGAGTATCCGATAGTGCTCCGCACTAATTACAATACGATGAGGAGCGAGATCAAATGCGTCTACAGAATGAATTTTAGCAAGCCTAACAACATTGGATTGCTGCTGGAATTCTCGAACCATATACTGCAGCCGCGAAAATGGTACCAGTCGGACATGCCAATTAATATTAACAACGCGAACATTATCCGCGTAGAATGTAATGTGACCGCGGGCGCGTACAGCAACGGCAAACTCGTTCATACGATACATGAATTTTCACCGAGGGTATCACCAGGATATAAGATATCGGAAACACCGGCGCACATCATTTACTTGCCGATCATCGTGCGGAGCATTACGGATTTAACGTTACGCGTTGTCGACCAGGACGGACGATTGCTCGATTTTCGAGGAGAAGAGATCACCATTAGATTGCACGTACGACGGCGACAGCGATAACCTACGTGTGCTGCGTATGAGATGCTCGTGTTGAACGGATCAAAAGACGCGAGAGATAACACAATCTTTACGAGGCCAGCGACAACAACGTCGACATTTGCTAATATCCAATCATCAGGTTGCACCAAGAAAAAGAAACTCAACACATCAAACGTTGCGTTTTTACAATCTTTGGGATTCGCGGTGCGAAATATCTGAACAATGACCGACATCCTCAACATCGGGGAAGAGCCAATCTTTGACGATCGCATCGCCAAAATCGAGACTCACACGTACAACCCGTTCGCCAACACCACGTTCGGACACAGTGATGAGATAAGAATACCCATACAACAACAGGATCTGTATACGTTGCCGTTTGACAGTTTTCTATACATCGAAGGAGAATTAAAGATAAATAGACCAGCGGAAGGATCTAATGTGATACTGGGAAATAATTGCGTCGTATTCATGTTTGATGAGATTCGATATGAACTCGATGGCGTGGAGATTGATCGCAACAGAAACGTGGGAATAACAAGTATGCTCAAAAACTATGTAACGATATCATCCGATAGAAGCGTGATTATGAGAAACGCCAGCTGGAGTGATCCGACTACTGGGAATGGAAACTTCAATTTTTGCGTACCGCTCTACATGTTATTGGGATTTTCGAGGATTACAGACGAGTGGTGATTAACGCTCGACATGTGTTGATCTTAATACGATCGCGCAACGACAACAATTGTCTGGTTGGAGATTCGACGCTGGAGCCTGTGATCAGCATATTCAAGATACAATGGCGAATGCCACATGTGTTGTTGAGCGAGATTAAGAAGCTGTCTATGCTGCGTGCTCTGGAAAGCGAACGCTACCTCAGCATGGGTTTTCGCTCGTGGGATCTGTACGAGTTTCCGCTATTGCAGCGTACAACCAAGCATTCGTGGGCCATTAAAACCGCGACTCAGCTGGAGAAACCACGATACGTTATCTTTGCTCTGCAGACAGGCCGAAAGAATGTCATGTCTGAGGATATGAGTCGATTCGACGATTGCAAAATGACCAACGTGAAACTCTATCTGAACTCGGAATGTTATCCGTACGACGACATGAATCTGGACTTCGATAAAAATAGATGGTCGATTCTGTACGGCACGTATGCGCGTTTCTGCAAAAACTATTACGGATACGAGTATCGCGAGCCGAGTTTCACCGTCTCAATGTTTCTACGTAACGGCGCATTCGTAATCATCGATTGTTCTCGACAAAACGAATCGATCAAGAGCGCAACCGTGGATGTAAGATTGGAATTTGAGTGTAAGGAAACGTGCCGATGAATACCTCTGCGTACTGTCTCATCATACATGATCACGTGATCCAGTACAACCCGTTGACCAACTTTGTGCGCAAAATCACCTAAATGCACCAACAATTTAGAGAGGGGGAAGCATAGCAGATTATAAATCAAAGTGTTATGAGATGGTTATCATTCTTCTTTTTTAACTGATACATCGAAGAGAGAGATCTCGTCATGTCCGTACCAACGTTTGTGGATCTACAGGGGTTTATCCTCAATAAACGATTTATTGTAAAGGAAGCGACAATCCTGAGAAGATGATTTATTTTGTCACATTATTTTTTAGCATGTCCTGTACCATGGGGTGTGCTCATAAAATCTGAGAGACGCCAACCCTCATGGATGACTCAAAATCATCATGGATTACAATGGGAAGATGGAAACGTTCCATATAGCATGGCTCAGCGTTTGATTACAACAGCTATCGTTGGTGAGCTACATGAAGAAGAAGAAGAATCCTTTCTCGTATATGTAAAAGGACTTGAAAAGCGAGAATGGTTAGCCGATATATTGGATAATGCGGGAAATGGTTTCATTATTGTGACCTTGGATGCTGATTACGACGATATCGAGTCTCTAAATAATCTAGATGTTAAAAACACTATGCGATGTGGAAAACATGTTAAGAATTGCGCATTACAAAATGTATTCAAAATATTTAACTGGTGGTCGCAACGCCAGAAAGATTTGCAAGATTTGAAAAAATAAAAATATTTAAACATTAATATGTTTTATCTCTTATTCCTCTTCCCCCAGTCCTCAATCCTTCCTCACGAATCATTCCTAAGAATTCTTTTTATCCGAGCGCCGTCTTTCCTTCTCCTAAATTTCATAGCGCATTAATCTCCCACCACATTTACCCCACTACTTTAAAAAATAAGCGTCATGTACATTACTCGATTAATTTCTTTATATGATCAGTGTCGCGTTAATCGTTCGTACTGGTGGTTTCACTATAGTAACGTAGAAAAAATGTACTTTACCGAAAGAAGCAGCGGCTCCGGCAGACATGTGAATAATTACATACCGAATTGTGATGAAACTCCATCGTTTGAGAACAAATGCGACAAGTAAGTTTAACTTTTTCTATTTTTCTATTTTTGTCTTTATATTTTTTACAAATTATATTATTTTTAAACTAATTTCATTTACAGCATTTTATTGGAACGTCGTGCGGTTCGTATACTAGGCAGACGATACGCATTGACAGCTACCGAATTCAAATTCATCGAAATTGGTATCAACGTGGGTCCACCGAGTTACGTGGAGATCGTTATAGGAGGAAAGGAACTGACACTATCTCTCGAAACATGGAAGGGACTCTACGAGCAACGGCACAATATTCAAAATTTCCTTCGAAACGACTCTAAAGATGTTAACAGTTTTATAAGCGTTGGACCACTAACAGTGAGATTTCATGCGATTAACGACGCCAAGCTAATAAATCTTGAATCTTCTAATGTACGCATGATGATGATCGAATCGACGTTACACCGTATGTTCGATCTCGATCCATGCATCGATGTATCTTTTGATCGATTGGTTAAAATTATCGGGCCAGTCGATATCAAGTTTACACAATTTTCAAATATTGCGTCCACTGTAAAGGATAATAAAAAAGTATCAAATGTAATACGCGCTAGCGACGCCTTCAATAAACATCAACTCGTCGATTGTGAGCTGGCAGCTTTAGTTTTTAGTTCATAATATGTAAGAAAAATATGTAAAAGAAGAATAAAAGAGTTTTTAAATCTAAATCATGATATAATTTCTTTGCACGCATTTCTCATCCGCACTCTCTCCCACCCGTAAACCGTTCCCTAGCTCTTATACGTATAGCTCCCAATAGTTGCTTGGTCCTTGCGGGGGATGACGTCATGCGGGGAAGGGGGAACGCGACGCTAGAGACCGAGAGGCTAGGGATCGTGAGGCTAGGGACTGAGAGGCTAGGGACCGAGAGGCTAGGGATCGCGAGGCTAGGGACTGCGAGGCTAGGGACTGCGAGGCTAGGGATCGCGAGAGATAGCGCTTAGAAGAGAGACTAGGGACTGCAAGAGAGGTGTCGCGGCGAGAAACATGAAAGAGAGAGATAGCGCGAGGCTAGAGACTACGAGAGAGGTTTGCAAAGGAAAAAAAGAGGAATTATAAAATAAAAACATTTTCTTTAATAATACTAATTTTTAATTATGAATAAATGTGTATTTACATGTGTGTGTGTGTGTGTGTGTGAATTAAAAAAAAAAAAAATATATAAATGTATGTAAATGTATATAAATGTGAATATATATATGTGAATATAAAATGGATATAAAATTATAATATAAAATGGATATAAAATTTTTAAAAAATATAAATGAATATATAGATAAGAATATAAATGAATATTATAATATATAAAAATTGTCGGTGGCGGAGGTGGCTACGGTGGAGCCGACGATGGTGGAGCGGCGGCGGGTGGATGCGAGGCAGTGAGGCGGCCGGGTGGCTGTGCCGACGATAGTGGGGGTGGCAAGGCGACGGCCGTGGGACTGTTGCGAGGCGGGACTCCTGCATAACAGAAAAAAACATTAATAATCTTAAAATTTTTTTATTTATTATTATAAAATTAAAAACTTACAATATAATCTTGCCCTTCTCACCACCAAATTGTCGGGCTCCTCAGGCTCCTCGGGCTCCTGGGGATTCCAATCTTCTATTATATCCTCAGGATATGGTTCCAATCCGAAGAGCTCGCGAAGTGCAAATATATCTAATCGCATCCACGGGTAGGTAAGTATTGTTTTCCTCACACTCGTGGGCGTCCACAGTATCACCCCACATGTGATCAAACTAATACCTATCATTGCGGCGCACCATGCGTATCCACCGACGATTCTCAATGTTCATAAAGCCGTCAATTCTAACTGAGTCCATTATTATTATCGTGTCCTGGAAAAAAAATTTTATTATATAAGTAACATAAGAAAATTTAATAATTCAATTCACACACACACAATAAAAAAACAATAATTACAGGCGAAACGAACATCAAAAATATGGTCCTAATGACGCTCTAAAAAAACAGCGTTGCAAAAAATGTATCCTTAAAAATCTCCTTCGATCCTAGGAAAGGAACATTTGTGAATATTCTCCTAAACAGGTTCCTCCAAAAACTTGGCCCGAAAATGTCTCCTGATGCAAAATCCATTTTAACACTTTATTCACTGGCACTTTGACACGATGAATGTTCAAGACTTTATGATGAACATTGCGGAGACAGATCCTCTCTCCATAGGCCTCTCTTCACCCCCTCTGATAAATCGTAGTATACTCAGGCGCTATTTGTTTATAATAAATTCGAGTGGCTGAATATCTGCGCTCTCTCTCTTACCCGTTAACAGTCCCCAGCTCTCATACGTAGCTCCCAATAATTGCGTGGTCCTTGCGGGGGATGACGTCATGCGGGGAAGGGGGGAACGCGAGGCTTAAGGACCGCGAGAGCGCTTAGAAGAGATAGCGCGAGGTGTTTATGAGAGAATGAAAGATGAGGAACGCGATGCTAAGGACCGCCAGAGATAGCGCGAGAGGAGCATGCGAGAAAGGGATAGCGCTCTCGCGCTTAGAAGAAAGAGCGTGAGGCGTTTGAGAGAACGAGAGGCACATGTGAGAAAGAGATAACGCCAGAGACGCATGCGAGAGAGATGTTCGCGAAGGAGAGCGCGAGATAATGCGAGAGAGGTTTGCAAAGGAAAAGAAGAGGAATTTTAAAATAAAAACATTTTCTTTAATAATACTAATTTTTTATTATGAATAAATGTGTATTTACATGAGTGTGTGTGTGTGTGAATTTAAATTTAAAAAATCTAATATAAAATATAAGAAGAAATATATGAATAAGTATAATAATATATAAAAATATAAAATATTTAAAAATTTAGGAATATAATATGTGAAGGCTCGTTTTGATAACAATATATTGAGTTGTGTTGGACTAATTAGGAGCCTGACGCGGAAGGTGGTGCGCTAATTATTTATGTGTTTATAGATTTGGAAAACTTGTGTTCTTGTATGTTTCCTTTATTGATTAGAACGTTTCGGTCCATAATTCGGACCATCTTCAGCTTCTGTCAATTACATTATGTTATACATTATTGTGTAGGTGAAAATGGCTTGTGATGGGTGTCGAGTGTTTAAATTGTTTAATTGCACAAGATTTTTTTGTGTGTAGGGGAACGATTATTACATACTGTGATTTTGTTTAAATTATCGGTCGTTGACCCTCAACATCTCATCCGACTTTCTGTTATTTATTGGCCTTATTCGTTTTCTGCCGTGAATGTAGGATGTTAGACTTTATATGTGCGTCAGATGGTATCTCGTGGGTCGCGAGTTCTTAGACGTGACTAACGCTTAGTTTTGATCGAATGTCGCGTATTGCCGTGTATCTGTGTTTATTTCGTGTTTTGTGAACAATATGTGTTGGATGTTGTGTTAGTTTATATTTTTGTTTTAAATGTTACATCTGTATAGACATGTGTGTGTTTGTTTGTAATCTTGTTAAGAATATAAAATTTAAGAATATAAGATTTAAGAATATTAAAAATATAAAATATAAAAGATTAATATAATGTTATATAAGAAATTATTGGTGGGTGGGTGGTGTCCGCTGCGGCTGGGCGGTTGTGCCAACGATGGTGGAGGTGGCAGAGCGACAGCCGTGGGACTGCTGTGGAGGTGACGGCCGGGCGGAACTCCTGTATAACAGAAAATTTTATTATTTTTTAACTCAATTTAAAAAATTTTAAAAATACTCACTAATTCCATGCTGCGAACACGTCCTCCTCCTCCTCAGCATCGGATGGCGATGGTGAATGAGTTGGTGATTTAAATGGCCAACAATATTCACTGGTTTCACCCCACATTTTATTTAAACAATGCATACATCAAGTGCACAATGTAGCTGGTGTTCATAACATATTGCTGAAGTATGTCCATGCATCTTAGCTTGTTTTAAACAATATTCACGAGCTCCCAGAAAATTTCGCACTTTCACTGTGTAAGGTTTTCGCAGACCGAGTTCGCGATTTCTTAAAAATTGCACAATCGAAGTCACTGGAATGTTCTTCGATTCCTCACAAGGTTTGATGGTGCACCGCGGTTTTATCACATCATCATCATCATCATCATCATCATCATCATCATCATTATCTCTGAGATGTTTAGATTCCATAAATAACTCGCCCCAAGTGGTGACTTTATGAGCCCGCTCCAACAGGTCGCGTTCAGTCTGCTCAATGTTTTCCATGTTTTTTTTTCACAAATGCGTACAAATTGGACACACATATCACAGAGAAATATCTGATACAATGCATCTTGACAATTGCTACAGTATCGACCATCCACTGCGTCGTGTAATTGAATCACATGCTTTCTAACAGCATACATGTGCCCGACATCTTGAATAGAGATTATACACGAAATACATAAAGCAATGACCCGTAGAATAATAAAAGTATATGGCACAACTTTCGTACGTCCGTTTAATGCATAGATTTGCGAATTAGACACTATCTTGCCGTCAATATCTGTAAGGTCTTCACTTTGATCACTAATATAATTATTGTCATTCGACAACGCGTGATCTTCATCAGACGACTCGTCTAATATTGCCTCGAAATTATTATTTTCCATTTTTACACATTACTACACAATTTTGACACAAGAAAGTAACTGCTACACTTTTTCAACCGAGCTATGCGCTTTCAAATCACATACTATGGTTTGACTCGACAGCAGTCCTCATTATATTTCATCTAATCCTTTCTTCCTCTCTTCATATTTAACGTATGATCGATTGTTTAATTACATCTCGGAAAGGTGATCTCCCCTTTTATCGAGTTATCGCTTTTGACACAAAGCGGCCGGACATCGGCGCTCATTTTTGTTTATAAAAGTTCAAGCGGCCGGATATCGGCGCTCCCTAAACAATGAGAAAGAATCCCACTTGGGGGGGGGGGTACCGCAAAGGCTGCCGAATATCGGCGCGTAATGCAACACGGTCTTTTACCGAAAACACATGTCCTGACGTGTTCGTCGCGGTAAGCGTGGCACCCAAGATCCCCATCCCTTAGATAAAATCATAGTAATATCTGTTTATGAGCTGCCGGACATCGGTGCGTAATACAATACGCTGTTATGTATATACCCGCGAAAAAACAAAACGCGATAAGCGTCCCCCACACAGCGATAAGCGCCCCCGCCCCGCGTGATGTCAGACTCCCTCGCCGCAGAGAACCTCCGCCCCGCGCCCCCCTCGGAGCCCAACGGGTTAGAACTCTCATAGTATCCCTACTAAAGATTATTTACTTTCAAACGTCTAAATCACCACCGCTTTGCTAAATTTGAACAAAAGGTGTTTGCGAATCGGTGACAAAAGGCGTTTGCGTCGCGCGCTCCAGTGTTTTGTGTTTTTTGTCGCCTTCGACAAACATCACTCCAAGTGCTTCCCGCGGTTTGTTAGCACTTCTCTTGGCCGCTACTGATTGGCAAACCTCGATCGTCTGATCGATGCTACCAATCAGGCGCCTTTTTTGGACACCGCAAATTTGGGGTTTTGAGACGCGAACGGAGCTTTAGCCTCAGTGCGAGAGGAGAGTCTTTAGAGACAGTATCGCTAATTATCGAACGAGTATTGAGCGCGTCTAGTGACTGGTCCGTCATCGTCCGAGAATAAAGTATATTCTGAAAAACTAACAAGACTGTGTTTATGCATTCAACCTGACTCTTAATCCGGCTAATAAAAATTTCGTTGCGGTGTCCGCGCTGGTATCGAAGGTCACGCGGACATTGTTTGGTCCTTCGAGCCGGATCTTTTTCGAGTGTCTCGCGAGTGAACTCGCAGGTCAAAAGAAACGTTGTCTCTCGTGCCGACGGATAGTGAATCGATAGCGAACCACGCCATTACAGTGGACACTTTATCAGTCTCTCTCTCTCTCTCTCTCTCTCTCTCTCTCTCTCTCTCTCTCTCTCTCTCTCTCTCGCGACCAATTGTAACGAGATCGATTGTCTCGCGACTCTCTCCGTCGTGCGTCCACTATCTCTCGCACGCGGAAGCCGCTCTCTAACGCTACTCCCTCCGGCTTGCGTCGACCATCTCGCTCGCTCACGGAAGCCTCTCTCGCTAACAGATGCTACGCCCACGTGAGGATTACGTGCACCGCTGCATCTCCGACGTACTGCAATACGCTCGTGACTGTACAAAGACGATTTGAAGACAAGTCGAAATTACAAGGGATCGATTTTTTTGGAGTGACTCGCGGGGAAATACCCGCGCAAAGTAGTGTATCGTCGCGCTCTCTCGCCCGCTAACTCCCACGCCTGTATTGATACGTGCGGAGCTCGAGTCAATCGAGACCCAGCGAAGCTTGTGCGGTCCGAATTTCGGTGCGATCTCGTGAGGAAAAGGCCGAGCTATTCGAAGACAATCATGTCTAGCGATCTGAGTCAATTTATTGTTGAACAAACAAATACGATCGCCTTGCTCAAGCGCGTCTTAATCAATTTGAAGAAGCTTGCCAAAGTCAACGTCACTGTTCCCAAGACGCAAGGTCGCCTGTCAGATTTAAAAGAACTCTGGAACAAAGTTCAAACGCTGAATACAAGGATCTGCTGTTTAGCTACCGCGGACGAGAGAAAGGACAACCCCTACTTCGTCAACGATGAATTCTACGAGGTTGAGGGCGTCTACATCGAGACAGCGGACCATTTACACGAAACGATAAGTAGACTGAATAAAGTCGATCAGGAATTATGTAATCATAGCACGGACTCTTCTTTCCGCGACGCGCGTAGTCATACGACTCTTCAGCTACCGCGTATTACATTACCAAAATTTTCGGGTAATTATTTAGAGTGGGAGACTTTTCGCAATACGTTCGAGTCGCTTGTCACAAATAACGACGTACTATCAAACACTCGGAAATTTCATTATCTGAAATCAAGCCTGAGTGGCGATGCCGCTTTATTAATTGCTAATTTGAAGATTTTCGATGCCAATTATGAATCCGCGTGGCAATTGTTGACGAATGAATATGACGACAAGCAAGCTCTTGTACACGCGCACATCCATTCGTTTATTAATTTACCGTCGATGAAAAGCGAGAATGTTAACGAGCTAAAGAAATTACTGATACACTTTCTGCGTCTCTAGCCGCTTTGACAAATCTCGGTCGTCCAGTCGACAAATGGGACGACATTATTATATATATTGTCTCGCAAAAATTCAGTCCGAGAACGCGAAACGAATGGAACTTAAAACGTACCGCTTCGTCTTCCACTCTTCCGTCCTATCAAGAACTTTATGATTTTTTGACGCTCCGAATTCGCGGATTGACCGATCTTTCCGACTCGAGCTATAATTTAACGAATTTTCGCGGTAATAAATCTCGATCCTCTGTACATAACGTGTCCGTGCTAAAGTGTGTAAACTGCGCCGGCAATCATAATTTGTCCAAATGTGAAGGCTTTCTTTCTAAATCAGTCGCACAGCGTAACGCGATCGTCAAACAAAATAAACTTTGTTTCAATTGTGTCCGCTCGGGACATTTTACACCGAAATGTAAATTAAAGAGTCGATGCACTCATTGTGGTCGAGCGCATCATTCGCTGTTACACGCTGCGAACTACGACACTCAGCTGGACGCGTCTATGCAACCGCCTGCGACGGCCGTCGGCACGCAGCCAAAATCAAGCGATAACACAGTTAAAAGCGCAGTCGTTGCTAACGTACAAACCGTACAAACGCTAATCGAGCCCGCTCCTACGGATTTACTCGCGACCGCGTGGGTAACGCTTCTCACATCGGAGGATCGATTTTTTAAAGTATGAGCTTTACTGGATCAAGGATCCACTTCATTTCCGAATCACTCAGTCAAACCATGCGGACAAAACGGCAACGCGCTAATCTTCAAATTTGCTGTTTTGGGGAACAGTATACGGGCATCGCAAAGTCACGAATTTCTATCAAGCTTTCGCCGTGTTCTAAATTCTCTCCGACGTTTCCGCTTACTGCATACGTATATCAGCGAATTACTTCGTACGCAGCTTCACAAACTCGCTCGGTTGATTCGTGGTCCCATTTACGCGATCTGCCGCTTGCAGATCCGAATCCCACAAGCAATCATCCGATTCACTTATTAATAGGAGCCGATCTGTACGGTTCTTTCTTGTTAAACGACTTTCGTCAAGGTCCAATAGGCACGCCCACCGCGCAGAGTACCTCACTCGGGTGGATATTATCCGGTCCGACCAGCGTAGATCGACGCACGAACGCGTACGCCTCGGTTTCGCATATCGCTGCGGACGCGGATACCAATTCTTTATTACAGAAATTTTGGGAAGACGAGAATGTCTTCCAACCGCTTCCTCTCACGGAGGAGGAGAAACAGTGTGAAGAACATTTCGCAACGACTCACTCTCGCTCGTCTCAGGGCCGCTACATCGTACGGCTTCCCTTCAAGAACGAACCTCCTATTGCTATAGGAGAATCGCTCCACATCGCTCGCTCTCTTTATCATCGAACTGAACGAAGACTGCAACGCCGTCCGGATATTTGCGTTCCATATCACGACTTCTTATGCGAATATCAATCGCTTCACCATATGAAACTTGTCGAAGATGCGGACTCGACGTTTAAGCCCGTGTGCATTCCGCATCATGCCGTCTTGCGCGATTCGAGTAGTACTACGAAGTTACGTTTCGTATTCAATGCTTCGTGCAAAACTAGCAACGGAACTTCTCTAAACGAATTCTTATTAATCGGACCGAAATTACAAGCCGACCTCCCCGCACTAATTTTACGTTGGCGACAATGGTGTTACGTTTATACGGCCGATATAACAAAGATGTTTCGCCAAATTTTAGTTGATCCGCGTGATACTGAATTTCAAAGAATATTATGGCGTCCTAACGAAGAGTCAAAAATAGAACATTTTCGCCTTCTTACGGTTACATACGGTCTCGCTCTCGCGCCTTATCTTGCGATACAGGTCCTCAAGCAACTCGCGAAAGACGACGGTCATGCCTTTCCGAAAGCAGCCGTTATTATCGAGAATTCACTCTACGTAGACGATACGCTATTCGGAGACGACGATCCCGTCGGATTACGCGACGCGCGAAACCAATTGATCGAGTTCATGAAGCGCGGCGGATTTCAGCTCCGAAAATGGGCTTCTAATTTGCCAGAGCTTCTAGCTGACATTCCATCCGATCAACACGAAAATGTCGATCATTTTCTAGTGAAGGACGATACATTAAAAGTCCTCGGACTATCTTGGGCACCGAAAAACGATTCCTTTCGTTTTATAATTTGTTTTGAGCCTAAACCGACACCGACGAAACGCTCGATTTTATCGTTTATATCGAAGCTTTACGATCCACTCGGGTGGGCAGCTCCGGTCGTGATTACGGCAAAAATTTTATTACAAGAATTTTGGCTTCTCAAGGGCGATTGGGACGATCCTCACTCCAGATTTAAATAATCGTTGGCATGCGTATCATACCGATTTAACGCATCTTGAAAACATTCGGATACCTCGATGGACCGGACAAAATAAAGAAAATCTCGGAGTCGAATTACACGGTTTCGCGGACGCGTCAAATCGCGCTTATGCCGCAGTAGTATATTTGCGCGTATACCACTCCTTTGAAAGCTTTCAAATCAGTCTTCTAGCCGCAAAAACGAAGGTAGCTCCCATCAAAACTGTGAGTATTCCGCGGCTCGAACTTAATGCAGTAGTTCTTCTCTGTCGACTTTTAAAATGGACTCTCCATTCGTTGAATCTTTTTCAAGTTCCAATCTATGGCTGGACAGATTCCACGATCACGTTGGCCTGGCTCCGGCAACATCCTTCCAAATGGAGCACTTATGTCGCCAATCGTATTTCGGAAGTACAAATCTCCTTGCCTACGATTCGATGGAATCATGTTCCTTCCCGACACAATCCCGCTGATTGCGCATCCCGCGGTCTATCCGCGACCGAACTCCTATCGCACGACCTTTGGTGGTCAGGTCCACCATGGCTACACCAATCCTCGAATTCATGGCCGATTCATGATCCTGCTCCTCCCTTTGATACGCTTCAAGAAGAACGGTTGTCGGTCGAAATTCGTAAAGCCGCGATTCATCACCTCAATCGCGCTCAAGAGTGGGAGCTTCCTTTCGCATATTCTAGCTGGAACCGATTAATCCGAGTCACCGCTTATATCCGCCGATTCGTTGAGAATTTAAAACGCAAGAGAGATTCTTAAGCTCTAATACGGGAAGTTCTATCTGTCGGGGAACTTCGCGACGCCACAAATTTGTGGTTTCAATCCGCTCAACGTCTATATTTTTCAGAGGAATTGCGAGCATTGACAAAAGGGTCCTCTCTCTCTCATACGAGTTCTCTGCGTACCCTCAATCTTTTCCGCGGAGACGATCATTTACTCCGCCTTGGCGGGCGGTTAAAAAATTCAGGTATGTGTTATTCCGAACAGCATCCGATTATATTACCGAAGCATCAGAACTTCTCATCGATTTAACGCCACGCTTCATGGTGGCACTCAACTTACGTTGCGTTCACTTCGCCAAAGTTATTGGATTCTTGGAGCTCGCAGTCTAGTCAAAACGCGTCTTCGACAATGCGTAACCTGCACTCGTCATGCCGCTATCGTGCCTACACAACTAATGGGAGATCTTCCCTCTCCTCGCGTAACGCCATCTCCTCCGTTTTCTCATACCGGAGTCGACTATGCTGGACCGTTTAATATCATTCCCTTTGTGGGCCGCGGTCAAAAAGCCACAAAAAATTACGTTGCCTTATTTGTCTGCCTCACCACGAAGGCTATTCATTTAGAGAACGTGGACGATTATTCCACCAACGGTTTTCTCGCCGCGTATCAACGCTTCGCTAGTCGCCGTGGTTTGCCGTCGCACATGTACAACGACAACGGCACAAATTTCCAAGGTGCCGATCGTGAACTTCAGTGAAGCTTTGCAGCTTTGCGCGCGGACTCTTCTCTACGCGAGATATTAGCTAACGACGGCGTTCAATGGCATTTCATACCGGCCGCGGCACCTCATTTCGGAGGCCTCTGGAGGCGGGCGTGAAAAGTTTCAAGCACCATTTTAAACGCATAGTGGGACCCCGTACGCTTTCAAAAGCTGAATTCGTGACTTTGTTTGCAAAATCGAGGCATGTTTGAATTCGCGTCCGATTACTGCTCTCGATGATCCGACTGATTTATCGAGCCTAACGCCAGGCTATTTTCCCATTGGCCGTCCGATTGTCTCAACTCCGGAGCAATCGTTTCTCGAGATCAATCCCAATCGATTATCGCGTTGGCAGCTTGTGCACGCGATGCAGGAGCAGATCTGGCGCTCTTGAACGAAAGACTATCTACATTCGCTGCAAAATCATCTCAAGTGGTCTAAACGCGAACCGAACGTTCAAATCAACGAATTAGTTCTCGTGAAAAATAATTTACTCCCCCCTTCGAAATGGGAACTCCCTGGCGTCAAAGAAATACATCCGGGAACCGACGGCCACGTTCGAGTGGTCACACTTCAAACTGCTCGAACGCTCTATAAACGTCCCATAGCCCAAATCTGCCGACTACCTGTCGCCTTTGATAACGAACTTGTGAAAACTATTTTGTCTAAATAATGTAAAATTGAAGCTTATTTATGTATTCATCTTTACTCTATAACAAGCTTGTAACAAACGATTCTGTTTGGGTAAAAAAGTACTCTGACCATCAAACATTTCTACTACTTGTAAGTGACCAGCACTGGACCATTTCGTTAGTTTCGTATACGTGGAGAATACGAGGCGAGCGGTATGTTTAGAAATCTAGCCAAAATTGTAAAGTAAACTCTCCGTTAAGGAATCAAAGGTCAAAATTTAAAACATTGAACGTCAAAGATTATTTACTTTCAAACGTCTAAATCACCACCGCTTTGCTAAATTTGAACAAAAAGTGTTTGCGAATCACTGACAAAAGGCGTTTGCGTCGCGCGCTCCATTGTTTTGTGTTTTTTGTCGCCTTCGACAAACATCACTCCAAGTGCTTCCCGCGGTTTGTTAGTACCTCTCTTGGCCGCTTCTGATTGGCAAACCTCGATCGTCTGATCGATGCTACCAATCAGGCGCCTTTTTTGGACACCGCGAATTTGGGGTTTTGAGACGCGAGCGGAGCTTTAGCCTCAGTGCGAGAGGAGAGTCTTTAGAGACAGTATCGCTAATTATCGAACGAGTATTGAGCGCGTCTAGTGACTGGTCCGTCATCGTCCGAGAATAAAATATATTCTGAAAAACTAACAAGACTGTTTATGCACTCAACCTGACTCTCAATCCGGCTAATGAAAATTTCGTTACGGTGTCCGCGCTGGTATCGAAGGTCACGCGGATAAACGTAAACTCTGTGCACGCAGTGATCACGTAATTTAGAACGTCCCTTCTATTCCGCATCCTGCTGCGAAGAAACTTATTTTCTAACAGTAACAAAGATATCGCAGCCTAAACACTTTTTAATTAATATACATAAAAAAATATACATAAAAAAGTGTTCTCGATCGGATTCTCCACCAATAAAAGTCGCTGAAAGGAATCATTCATTAAAACAAGATCATAATAATAATTAGAATGAGCGCCCGGCTGCAGGGGCGTACGATCGCCCCTTACCCCATCGCGCCTTAAAATAAACCAGCGCTCTCGTATAAAAGGTAAAGCTATAGATAAACGCCGCGGTCGCTTGAGAGGAAACAAAACATCAACAAAGTTAGAGCCATTATAATCGTTATGATGTTCTTTTCCTTAACGACCTTTCCGTTTTGACAACGCTCGAAAACAATCGAGAACGTTCGAGAAAGCTATAGTTATATAAACCTCCCCTCGAGAGACCGCGGCTCTGATTCGACTTAGCTATCGAGGAGAACAGAGTGCATTTTTGAATAAGAAAAGGATTGCTCGTCCTTCCTTTACGCGTACCGTCGCTCGCGGAGATCTCGATTTATTACTCTCTTTGTTACTGTAAATTCTTTATTGTGTTGACTTGTGATTAATTGTTATAAATATAGTTGTTGACGTTACGTGTCGCTTGACACCGCGAATGTTGCCCGCCAAACTCACTCCGACGTTCCGTCGTTCACAAAAAGTAAGCGCTGCATTGTGTCCGCCGCGATAATTTAATGATACGTAATATTTTAAATGGCGCCAAAAATTTTTTATTTACATATTTCAACAGTTTATTGTGTGAAGATTACATTTGTACCAAAAATATAGCAGAATAAACACTTTTTAATTAATATATATAAAAATATAAGCACCGCATTGTGTTGTCCGCCGCGATAATTTGATGATATACGTAATATTTTAAAACACGCCAAAAATTTTTTCTATACATATTTTGATAGTATATAGTCTGTAGATTACTGAAGTATCAAAAATATAGGAGCCTAAACCGTTTTTTAATAAATATGCATAAAAAAAGTATGTCCCGTATAGAGTCGGCGGCGACTATATGAGTAGATATACTAGGCGGGTTCTAACCCAGGGGCAATGAGGGGAATGAGGGGCGAGGGGAACCCAGGGCGCGGGGGAATGACGTCACGCGGGGAGGGGGAATGACGTCACGCGGAAGGCGTCCGCGATGTACCGCGAGGGGTCCGCGGGGAGGGGGAGCGTCCGCGATTTTGGTGCCGGGTCCGCGAGGGGTCCGCGGGGAGGGGGAGCGTCCGCGATTTTAGGGTCCGCGAGGGGTCCGCGGGGAGGGGGAGCGTCCGCCATTTAGGTGCCGGATCCGCGAGGGGTCCGCGGGGAGAGAGGAACGCGAAGGAGAGCGCGAGGCACACGTGAGAGAGATGACGCAAGCGAGGCGTATATGCAAGAGCGAGAGAGATAGTGCGAGATGGCTAGGTAGCGAGATGACGCGAGGCGTTCGCGAAGGAGAGCGCGAGGCGCACGCGAGAGAGATGACGCAAGAGCGAGAGAGATAGCGCGAGATGACGAGAGGTAGCGAGATGATGCGAAGGAGAGCGCGAGAGCTGATGCAGCGAAGGAGAGCGCGAGAGGCGGACGCGAGAGAGGTAACGCGGCGAAGGAGAACGCAAAGAGAGAGGCGTTCGTAAGAGAGAATTTTTTTTTAATTAATATTTTTTTCTTTTCATATTTTTTTAAATTAATATTTTTAGGATGAGGAAGGGGAGAGGACCTATTCTAAAATAAATACATTTATTTAATATTTAAAATAATTTTTATTTTTAAAATGAGTATGTGTGTGGAATTATACAATTTTGTGTGTGTGTGTGTGTGTTTACAAAATATGTGTGTGAATTTAAAATATAAAAATGAAAATATATTATAATAATACAATAATAATATAAAAATATAAATTAATATAAAATGTAAAATATAATAATACAATAATAATATAAAAATATAAATTAATATAAAATGTAAAAAAGTATATAAAATTTAAAATATGAAATATAATAATACAATAATAATATAAAAATGTAAAATGTATACAGCAGCGCGATGGTGGCTGCGAGGTGGTGGGTATCGGCGGACGTTGGCGCGGCAGGGCGAGGTGGATGCGGTTTCTGCATAATAAAAAAAATGTATTAATATTTTCCTAATTTTTTAATATATAAATATTTTAATTTATTTATTATAAAATTAATGATACTTACATGGATTGCACACTGGACACATGTTTCTTGTAAAAATTTGGTCCATCGGAGCCTGACAACCGGTACACCACTGTCCCAAAAGCTGCTCGTATTGCGCCGTTTGGTGAGTGCGCACGACGTAAATTTCAACGAAAAGATCTTGCATTCGCACAAAACACGTTGTGCACAACTTAGCACCACCCCATGGACGATAATACAGACGTATCGCGCACATTCTCGTCGTATCATCAATGGCGATGATGTCCGCTGTGTACAAGTTTTGCACTCTTCTTTCGCGAGTAACCATCGCACTCACTGTCATAGTCCGAATCGTTTGCGGGCTCAATTTCAACGTCCGAGCCCATTTCGTCGTCTGATATAGCATCAACGTCTGATCCAACTTCAACCACTATCACCTCATCATCACTATCATCAATAATTATAACCTCGTGCTCCATTATTAACAGTCTGAAACTTTATGATGGATGTACGAACATCACGGGGTTAAAAAGACTCACGTTAAAAAGAGTAGGGGATGTATGACATAATAGCTTGAACGCTTACACGGCACATGAGATAAGAAAACAGATGGTCCGAGACAAAGATTCCATGATGAGAATAAGCATATGAATAATATTTAAAATTTAAACCACAATCGAACGTCAATAGAACCACGTTCGAACCACAATCGAACCTCGATCGAACCATGTTCAAACATCGATCAACTACCTTCATACCTCGATCGAACCATTTTCCTACCTCGATCAACCACCTTCGAACCACTTTCAAACCACGTTCGAACATCGATCGAATGTCAATCAACCACCTTCGAACCTCGATCGAACATCAATCAACCACCTTCGAACCACGTTCGTACGTCAATCAACCACCTTCGAACCACTTTCGAATCACGATCAACCACAATCGAACCTCGATCGAACCACGTTCAAACATCGATCAACCACCTTCAAACACTTTCGAACCATGTTCAAACATCGATCAACCACCTTCAAACCTCGATCGAACATCAATCAACTACCTTCGAACCACTTTCAAACCACGTTCGAACATCAATCAAACATCAATCAACCACCTTCGAACCTCGATCGAACATCAATCAACCACTGTTCTCACATGAACTGTATCTGTGTAAAGAATTATAAAGAGTAGCATTAAATGAAATGAGAGGACAGACAACAATACAATGCAAAAATAAAACCCAGGTTAAAAAATACATAAATGTATAATCATGTAACAGACCATACTCAAGTCTCAAGGTCACTATTTATTGGTCAGAAAGATACTATTTTATTTATATAACATATATATATACCTAGATATGCAACTATGGTTAACGAACCAAATAAATTAAGGACAATATCAAATTCAAATAAAATAATGCGAAATGAGTTGTGGTTGATCGCAGGTTTATCTAATATACTTTTTTGGTACACCGTGCTCATGATTTTTTGAATAAGGAGAACCTAATATTATTTTATATGTTGTGTAGGACTACAATTGAAATTTAATATTGACTTCAATACAGGAAAACCAGATATTTTTATTAATTATGATATTGCTGAATGATTGTCATCCAAGGCAATAACATTTCATACAACCTTTAAACTTTGCTGTAAGGTAATAAGTGATTAATGCAATGGCACTGAAATAAATCTTATTAATCCTTCTTTTGAATTTGAGGTGGAACGTACGGTCTGTGATCAACTTCATCAATGCGTAATTAGAGATACATCTTACTAAGGAAAGAGATACATACTTATAAGTGATTTCATGTGTTTTTGGTAATCAGATCTTAGAGCCTTGAACCTTTATTGCATGACTGCAATCCGATCTGTTTGCTTTACTTTGACTGAGCCTTGTATTGTTCCTTCTTCTTTGATCGTCAACAACCTTGGAAAATGCGGCCTAATGACCTAGCTCGCTCTCGTGGATGAACTTAGGGAAGGAGAGGAGCCCTTTTTAAGATAGATGATCGGCCTTGATAGTTAACAGTCGTTGTAGGTAGAGAACCGATCAAGAGATTGTAATAATCTCACCTTTTTCTGTTTTTACGGAATGCGCACACACACGTGACTCATGAGACGACCTAACCAAGAAGCCGAAACAGGGGAGACCCCTGCGCATTCTCGTCTCCCCTCTATTGATGGTGGCGACAGTAATGCCACGCGTAATATGGTCGAATCAACCGGTCGCTTGATCGCTACGCGCGTTATTTGAATTTAGTGAACTCGTAACAACCACATTCAAACCTCAATCGACTACATTTAAAATTATAACATAAGAATGCTGTCGCATACTGAAATTAATACGAGCACGTGCGGACATATAATTCTTGTATGCATACGAGGAAAAGGAGAGAGAGAGAACAAAGAGAATATTATTTTAATATTAATTTATTCAAAAAAAGGGTGTGGCGAATCATTGCGATGCTTTGACCACCAATTAAATATTTTAAATGCATTTTCTAAAGCGCAATTTTTTACATGTTTATCGCAACGTAGGCTATAGGTATCTAAGTTGTTTAAGGTAGGAATATCTTCATAGTTTGCATCCAAGGTCTCAATAATGAAACCGTTTCTCGCATCGTCCATTATATCGGCCAACCATTCTCGCTTTTCACGGCCTTTTACGTACACAAGAGAGGATGACTCTTCTTCTTCTTGTATCATACCAACGATAGCTGTTGTAATCAAACGCTGAGCCATGCTGTATGGAACGTTTCCATCTACCCATTGCAATCCATGATGATTTCGAGTCAACCATGAGGCTTGACGTCTCTCCGATTTTATGAGCACACCCCATGGTACGGGGCATGCGAAAAAATAATGTGAAACAATGAATCCTCTTCTGAGGATCGCCGCTTCCTTCACAATAAACTGTTTATTGAAAATAAATCCTTGTAGATCCACAAACGTAGGTACATCCATATTGTTGCAAGAATGTTGGACGACTGATGTCGATTGTTAAAAATCTCAATCTTTTATATCGGAGGATAAATGCTGATTAAGTAATTTTACGAACTATGTTGGTCAACGGACAATATTCGACAACACGATCGTGCAAAATGAGACAATAGGTGTTAGTATTTGCCGGTACATCTTCCTTACATTCAAATTCTATTCTCACGTCCACGGTAGAATTTTTGACAGATTCATTTTGTCGCGAACAATCAATAACTGCGAGAGGGCCGCAATGTAGAAATTTTACTATAGTTAGTACATTCTCAATATCACACCCGTAATAAGATTTGCGAAAACGAGAGTACATATCATACAGAATTTATTGAAATCTAAATTTAAATCATCGTAGGGATAAGATTCCGAGTTTAGATATAGCTTAACGTTGGCTAATTTACAATGATCGAATGTAGTAACATCTTTTGTCATAACATTCTTTTTACCAGTCTGCAGTGCAAAGATCACATATCGCAGCTTTTCCAGCTGAGAGGCGGTTTTCATAGTCCACCAATGCTTGGTCGTTCTATGTAACAGCGGAAATTCATACAGATCCCAAGAGCGAAAACTCATGTTTAAGAATCGCCCGCTTTCCAATGCTCGTAACAAGAATAGTTTGTTGATTTCGTTCAATATTACATGCGGCATACGTCATTGTATCTTGATCAATTCAATATCAGCTTCAGCAGGTCCATACAGACAATTGTTGTCGTTGCGCGAACGTATCAAAATTAATTCGTGGCGAGCATTAATCACAACTCGCTTGTAATCTTCGCAAAATCCCAACAGCATGTTGAGCGGTACGCAAAAGTTAAACATGCAACTATCACCACATGATCCATTATGTGTCATATCCCACCCGGCATTCTTCAAGATTTTACTTCTCTCGGTAGTTAAAGAGACAAAATTTTTCAACGTAGAAGTTATTCCAACGGTTCTGTTGCGATCAATCTCCATACCATCGAGTTCATATCGAATTTCATCAAACATGAATGCAACGCAGTTATTTGCCAATACCAGCGTTTCATTTGCATCTATTTTAGATATCGTCAACTTTCCCTCAACATACAGAAAGCTTTCGCACGGTAACGTGTACAAATCCTGGTGGTGTATAGGTATCCGTATCTCATCGCTATGTCCAAGCGATGAGTTGGCGTATGGATTGTACGTATGTGTCTCAACCTTGACGATACGATCATCAAAGACTGGTTCATCACCAATATTCAAAATATCAATCATCTTTTCGTACGATGAATCCCAATGATTTTAAAAATTCGCGATTCAATGCGCTGAGTTTCTTTTTAGTGTAACGAGATCTCTGATTATTGTCGCTCACTGCCGCAGCTGCTCTCGCAAAAGTATTGTCCCACGTAAAATTATTGTCTCTCACGTGCTCCGTATCATTTAGCAGGAGCATCACACGCTAATTTTGTCGACGCCGTACGTGCAATCTTACAGTAACTTCCTCTCCTCGAAAATCCAACAATCGTCCTTCTTGATCAACAATGCGTATCGTTAGATCAGTAATGCTCCGTACGACGATCGGGAGATAAATGATCTGTGCAGGCGTTTCCGATATCTTATATCCTAGCGGCACGCTCGGTGAAAATTCATGTATCGTGTGTACGCGCTTGTCATTAATGTACGCACCAGTGGTGACGCTACATTCTATACGGATAATATTCACGCCAATAATATTTATAGGTAAATCCGAATCATGCCATTTGTGAGGTTGCAATATACGATTCGACGAGAATCCCAACAGCGATCCAATGCTGTCTGGTTTACTAAAATTTATTCTATAGATGCATTTGATTTCGCTCTTTAGAGTATTATGATTGGCGCGAAGCGCTATTAAATCTTCATTCTGCTCTTTATTGGAAGGATATTGTGAAATTGCACGTCTCAGATACTCATCTATAGCTTGTATTTCGTATGATCCTTCGGGTATCGTAATTTCCTTGTCATCGTTATCAAAGTAAAATTTATTATTCTTAGAATTTACATTCGGTATCGTATGATAAGTTTCAAAATCTGTTAAACCGAGCTCATAATCACCATTCGATAAATCTATAGCTGGAAAGTAGCTTACAGCGAGAACGCTACTTTTGCCAGTCAACGTTAGTATTAGCGACATGTTGTCAAACTGAATCGTGATGATGGATTGACAGGCTTTATATCAGTCGTTTGAAGAAATCGTAAACACAATTGTCCACAATTATTCTGATTATAATTTTGATAGGATGTATGATTGTATTCTATTTTCGCAACATTTAAATATTGCACCAATTCTTTGGGTGGTTGAAGATTGTCAAAACTATCGAAATATATTGCTCGATTTCCTCTCTTTACATATGCTATCCAATGGGTATCGGAACCATCAACGTCATCCAAATTTACAATACCGCTTTCATTTTGTCGTATACCGCTTATTGGTAAATTATTGCGCATGAAAACACCTCTAAAGAATGGTATACGCATACGTCTTGCCAGTTGTTACAATTGTACATTAGTTGTTACGCCCACAGGCATTTTTAGCGTTTTTTTTGACGTTTTTTTTTTCTTAGTTGAGAATCCCTGTCCACGCTTGTATGGAGCGAGATAAACTCCACGACCTTCCATAGCGCGATTATGACGTTGCATTTCTTCAAGCTGACGTTGCGCAGCCTTGCTATCATTCACAGCCTTTGCCTCCCGCTGCTCCACCGGCCAACGAACCGAGAACTCCCAACAATGGTAAAATTGGCAAGATACCACCACGCTTCGCCACAGGCAGTATTCGTTTATTCTTCTTTTTCAAAGATTTTTTCGTCTTCATCCCCATACCGAATTTTGTCTTTGCTTTCATAGCTGCCCAAACAGTCGTAGCGGCTGCTCTTTCACCAAGAGTCGAATCTCTCGCAGTAATACGTTTTCGCGCTTTCGCAGCGAGTATATTATCAGCAACGTGTCGTTCTCTGAGGGCGTTGCTTTGAGAATATGCAATGTCGTGCTCGCGACACGCGGCATCCAATGGATTAATGCCTCGATCACCTCTAGCCAATCGCTTTTCCAAATGAGTCCCCGGACCGCAAAACTGATAGCCGGGGATATGGAATTCGATCGGAAGTGCGTTTATCGCGCAATTAAAGAGACCACTACCTATTTTCGTTGACATTCGCTGCAATCCTTTATCATCGGCGCTGGACCGTCGATGTGCGTTTGCTGCCACGGTCGATTGTAATGTTTGAAACAGCGGCGACAGGTCTGAATCTCTGGATCCGCCTTTATGTGTTCCGGAAGCTTGTCCCACACGTAGTGGATATGATTTTCATATCGCAATAAAAATGCTTTTGGCACAAATTGCAGCTGTTCGGCGCTTAAACCGTGAATATCGGAAGCACTTGTTAGCAGAACAAACATTTTTTCGGTACTGAGCGATTCATGATTCCGTGCAGCTATAAATAGGCTCTCCATGACTCATTCATTCATTCGAGAGAAAACATGCGGTTCGCTCAGCAATCGACGATAATCAAAGTTACAAATTTCGACGATAAAACACGGTTAATGTTGGATAAAGAAATACGCAGACATGGAAGCATGCTACCAAATACTATACGCGATATCATCTGCGGCCCCTCGAATTGCGGTAAAACTAACACGTTGATTAGTTTGATAGAAAGCCCGTATGGTGTTCGCTTCGAGAACATGTACGTTTACTCGAAATCGCTTCAACAACCGAAATATCAATATTTGGAAAATTTGCTATCACCGATAGAAGAAATTGGTTATTTTACATTCTCTAATAATAGCGATGTCATTCCACCGAGTGAGGCGCTTCCGAATTCCATTTTTATCTTTGATGATGTGGCAAGCGACAAGCAAGATATAATAAGAGAGTACTTTGCAATGGGACGACACTCGAGCGTCGACTGTCTCTATCTTTGTCAAACGTATGCCAAGATACCCAAGCATCTTATACGTGACAATGCAAATTTATTAATTTTATTTAAACAAGATGGGACAAACTTAAAACATGTGTACAACGATCACGTAAATACAGATATGTCTTACGATAATTTTCGCGCTTTTTGCCAGAAATGTTGGCAACATAAATATGGATTCGCGGCGATTGACAAGGACAGTCCGCTGACTAATGGACGATATAGAGAAGGATTTAATGAATTTGCAATACCGCAAAGCAATTAGTCGCTTTCGACACATTGATTGAGCAACGTCTAAATTGCAACATGATGAATAACGATTGTGAAAAGATTGTGAGAGAGATTGCGAAAACGAGCGATTCAATCCGTAAAAAATATCGTTTCTTGAAAACTGGTAAAATGGAGGAGGACGATGCATTGGCGAGGCATTTTAAACCAATTTCCGAACCTCTGAAACAGCTTGTTGAAAATACAGTCAATGTTGAGTCTGGTGAAGAAAATATTGAACCATCGAGTATGCTCGGAGAGAAAAAAGAGTTTAAAACAAAGCGATCAAATATATCATTGAGCGGTATAACTTCTACTCCAAAGCGAATCAAAAGCAGGCGAATGCAACAATTATTGGATGCAACTACATCTACTCCGATACAAGATGAATAACCAAGGCAATTAATGCATGATAAGACATCTATCGAGGAAATTTTCGAGACTTCACCTGAATCGCTTGTGACATCCATTCAACATTCATTACAAACATCTGAGGGTCAAAATTCATTGCGAAATCACCTGGGTCCACTTGCTCAAAAATATGTGGCAGCTATATTGAGTCAAGATAAAAATTCCAAGATGGATTACGTATACGGTGTTAAATTTAACGACAAAGGAATGATGCTCGGTAATAAAAATTTCGATGTGGATAAAAATGATAATATAATTATCGATGGATCAAAATACGTTGAAACAGCAGGTCTTTACGAGTTGGTTTTCAAGAGAATTCCCGACGATGAAATATATACTGCAAATGACTTGCAAAACTACAAAAGTATATTAATAATAACAAATGCGCACAGACGAAATGGTAATGTGAATCAGCCTGTATTAGGTAACAAGGGATACAAATATAAATATATAATCGCACCATTATTCTCTGATAAAAAATCTGGAAAAGGTATACCGCTATGACCTTAAACAATAATAAGATTGATTACGTGCATTAGAATGATCCCAACGAGTTGGTAGATCGTCTGCGATTGCTCGTAGCTTCACGTCAAGCCGGCAACAACGCCCACGACAATGAAATATTGTCGATTATCGAGGAACTTTACGAAGCTGGCATTATTATAAAATAAGTTATACATCCACGATACGAGTCAGTCTGTCAATATTAGTGGTATCGAAATGTCGATTAATAAATTTGGATTATCACTTGGAACATCGAATAATAATTCATATTATCAATGGAATGGATTACTAAGAAACTACGTGCGCGATAACACTCTGTGTCTAACAACCTCCGGCTATGACGCAAGGTCGCGCAAGATACGACGTGTAGCGCAACCGGAAGATGATAATGATGCAGCCAACAAACGATATGTCGAAGCGAGTGCCAAGCTTTTGAGAGATCAACAGAAAGAAATTGAGAAAAAAATAATAAGGCTTGAAGGGAATATGCAGGCGCTATTATTAACGCTGGATAAAATAGTTGGAACGCAGACTACATCAAAAGATACATAAAGAACTGTACGTGAAAATTATATCACATTATTACAAATATGCCTCGATCAAGCACCTCTGAAAAGCAGTTACTCGTGGAGGAATTGCATGCTCCAGCGAGAAGAAATTTTCCGCGTAGACGTGTCATAGTACGTGGATACGACGACCTGTGGCAAGCTGACGTGGTCGAGATGCGTCCTTATGCAAGAGTCAACAAAGGATACAATTACATACTCACCGTCATCGATGTGTTGAGCAAGTATGCATGGGCCGTGCCGCTCAAGAATAAGAGCGGATGCGAAACAGCTGACGCTATCGCCGAGATAATTCGAGATAGCAAGAGATGTCCGAGAAACATACAAACCGATAGAGGAAAAGAATTTTACAATGCAAATGTGCAGAAACTCGTAAAAAAACACAACATCAATCATTACTCGACGTATTCTGTTATGAAAGCCTCAGTGGTGGAACGATTTAATCGTACTTTAAAGAACAATATGTGGAAAATGTTTACACTTAATGGCAATTACAAGTGGATCGACGCGCTGTCCCGACTCGTTGCAGAGTACAATGCGCGAAAACATCGCACTATCGGCATGAAACCTATCGATGTTACTCCGGAGATTGCCGAAAAACTTTTAAATACGATATACAGTAACGTAAAAATTGCTGCTCCGGCAAGATTCAAAGTAGGCTGTCAGGTACGCGTGAGTAAATTCAAGACCATCTTCGAAAAAGGTTTTACACCAAATTGGACTACCGAAATATTTAAAATTATCAAAGTGCAGAAAACTAATCCTGCGACATATATACTTGAAGATTCGCGCGGAAATTCCGTCGCCGGAGGATTCTACGAGTACGATTTACATCATGTTGCAAATCCCGATGTATATCTCGTGGAAAAGATTTTGCGGAAAAAAGGCGATGATGTTTATGTGAAATGGTTGGGACTGGATAAATCTCACAACTCATGGATTCATAAAAATAATGTATTATAAACATTTATTTAAAATATTTGTACACTCTTTATTTTACAATATATTTATCTAATAATTTTATAAATACAAATATACATATAATATACATATTTATACAAAATATACATATACAAAATATACAAAATATACATATTTTACAACAAATATTATTTACAAAGGTATTTTATAATGTCCCCATGGTAATGTATCAGTGGTTTCAGGTATGATATACCGCTTGTCATCGTGAGAACTTAGAGCAATTTTCGTCTCGCGAATGGTGTATACTTCATGCAATTTCGATCTTATACATGACTGACTACGTGTCATTTCAATCTCTTCATTCAAACACCGCGTATAATCATCAAACGTTATCGTTCTCGCGACAACGTTACTCTTGACACCTTTTACTTTTTTCGTATCTTTCTTGCCATCCACTCGCAAGGCATACATTTTTGCTCTAAGCCCTACAAATTCGGTCATAATCCCACCGTTGTTTTCATCTTTCATTAGACCGGGTACCTTTTTATTCACGAGCGGTATATCGTACACATTGTCCGCAGTGTAATCGCTCGTATCAAATTTGTCGAGGTTGCGCTTTATATTCTCGTACACATCTTCGCATTCGATGTGGTATATTAGGCTGTCTGTATCGGTGTACATTACCCGGCATCTGTCATGATACAGCGGTGACATGTACTCATGATGAAATTCATATAAACATGTTTTGGAGATGTCGAGTATGCACATGCCAACATAGATTGGTTTATAAAATTTTATCTCGAGTTTGCGTAATTCGACAGCGATTAGATTTTCAGAAAAGATGCTTCTACTGTGAAAATTTGGTTTCGCAATCATTGCCTCTGCACCGTATCTTCCTTCCCAATGTGTGAAGTTTTACATCAACCCGATTACGCACATTTTCCATCGTTTTGCCGAATACTGCATTATTCATCAATTTATATAAATTTTTTTCAAAATAATTTTTTGCTTGCGTTCTAAATTGCGTATTAAGTTCGATATAATTTCGAAGCCATGGAGATTGCGCGAATTGTAATATGCGATGTATTTTTGCAACGCGAAGGCCGTGACGCGTACATTGCTGCAGGTTGCGGTAGTGTATCACATATCGCTTCTTGTGGTATAGCGTTGCGAGAAGCTTATCTTCCCGCTTGCCTGGCGGCTTGTCGCGTGTCGGGCAAAACGGTAGGTCAGTGTGCGTGTCGTGAAGATGTCGCGGATATTCTAAATCTACCTCGAGGATGTAGCCTGTGGGTGAATCGAGCGCGATAGATGATGTGTCGAAATTAGATACATCGTCGACCCATTGAAAATCAGCATAAGGCAATGGTTGACACATTGTTCATCCATACAAATTATTTACATCGAAATACATTAGATATGAAGATGGTTTCAATGGATCGTACGACTGCATGTACTTGTTATTAGCGTGTGCATATCTGTTTGAACATTGACTCAGACCGCCGCGTATACCCCGTTCGATAAACATTAAACGTGTCAACGTCTGTAAGTAATTCGAACGTAATTTTTGTGTGCTTTAACATGGCGTCCCACGTATACCCGGGGAGAGTATAGTAATACGCGGGGTCGAGCCCATAACTCTCGATACATTTATCCCGGAAATTTTCAAAAATGTCGGCTAATAACATAACATCAGTTTTTAAATATAAGTCGCTTTATTCGCCCAGCGTTTGAATGGAGAACCGCTCCCATACGTTTTCAGCGTGCGCGTAATCGTTCTCGGATACAGTGTCGCCGGTCAAGGAACTGTAAAATGATTCGCGCGGTGGTAGACATGTATCATGTAACCTTTCAAAACAGTTGATGTATTCATATGGAAAGATACCTTTTCGTGTTAATAATTCGAAATTTTCGGTGGATAAATTTTGAAATTTCAATTGTAAATTTTTGAGTTTATCTTTACTTAGAAATGATGTCAATTTATCGAGACTAATATTGAGAAATTTATATGAATCGATAAAACGTAATTTAATATTTCTAGATTTGTCTTCTGCAATTTGAACATTTTTTGTAAATGATATATATTTTTCTTTAGTTATTGGAAGTAATTCGATTCCCCCTTCGAACGCTGTAGCTATTTCCTTAATTATGAAATGTGAGTCGTAACCGGATAAATTATGAAATACTATTGGAATACAAAAAGAGTTTTTATAATTTAAGTTGCAATTTGAGTGTGCTGGACCTCTGTATCGCCCGGTCAGATGACAATGATCGCGTACGCGTGTATCGTCATCTTGCGTGAATGGTTTCTCACATATATGACAATGTGTCGCGCTATGAAATTTTTCCCACTCGTCTGATGTTAAATTTACCATGGGGACGTTAGTTGCCAAAATATTCTTTACGCGTATCACTAAATTTTGTAGTTGTTCGGAAAACCACGAAACGCAATCTACACTACGACGAGAATAATACTCGGATAATGAATCGTCATATGAGCAATGTACATAATATGCTATACTAAATACTTGGTGATGTTGATATAAATTCTTTTCTTCTTCCTTCTCATCCGTCTTTGTCAGTACGCATTCGAGGTCAGCGTATACGACAAAAGGAAGCCGTTCTTTCCTGGTGTAGTTGGTGAAGCTGAGCCACTTGTCCTTATCGCTCGGTAACCGGATAGCACAGTCATTCATCTCTCCGCAGTCTACCATATGTGACTGCAACTTGTCCTCAGACCCGAAATAATGCAAGCATCTGTAAAAACAAATAATTAGTTTTTTTCCCATATATAATTTATATATTACATTTTTATATTATATATATTGCGTTTTTAATTAAATATACGTACCGATCGCAGATATATTTTCTGTCATTGTTTTTGCTCAATTGTGAGCTGACAAGTCGGGAGAGATTCTTGATCCATGCGAAATGTCCAATGTTGTTGCTGTCTTCCACGTACAGCAAGTTGACGTGTCTGTCTTTCTTCTGCTCACTGAGACGTATCGAGACAATGTTCTTTTCTTCGATGCTGTACACATTTATCGAAATGTTGTTTGATAGTTCAAACTTTTTAATTTGATTCACAGTCACTCAATGTCTTGGAGATTCAGCACTGTTGTGTAATGCGGATATGAAGATTCCCGTTCCACTTTTCTATCAGCAGGATATAGAGCAGCGACAACTGCCCATGCAAAACATGCATTGTCTTTTGATTGCACATTAACCACTGCTCTCATTATTTCTCGCGGTAATTTAATGTGGCATCCCGCACGCATTGGATTATACTTGTTTATATTTACAACTAAATTGATTATTCGCGACAATGCCCAACCACTATCGCGTTCTTGAAACTCTTCTAGCGATGCTAGTGTGGGGACGATAACGCGGCGTTTGTACCAATCATGTAAATCGGAGGTGCGAAAGATTTCAAAGTTTTTCGTATTGATACTTTTATTAGCACGCTTATCGCCCGACACGAACTCGCCATTAAATATAGTGTTCACTTTCACACTATGGTGTTTTTGCAACACTTTTTGCACGTGTCTGATCACAATGTCTTTGGCCTCCTCTAGAAATTGACGAGGTTCGATGTGATTGCTGTTTATCACCGCACCAGTCAAGATGCGGCTCTCGAACGCCGTATCAATCTCTCGCCATATGAGTCCGATGTCTCTGCTTCCGGCACCTGCATGTACAAAACGTCTGCGTACCGAATTCTTCAACCCTTCGAGACGCGCAATTTGGGAGACAAGCGATTGTCGAACTCCGATCGGTAATCGTGGTCGTTTTATTCGACTTTGTTCTTCCAGTGATTCGATGTATTCGTTACATTGCTGCTCCCACACAATATATTCTTCCACCGAATTCACCCTTGTGGCTTGCTCCAACAAACTTGCTTCCAATTGTGCCATATTTGAGATGCTCTTGCTGAACCTCTGACAAAGATACTGACAGAGTATGCCTCCTTACCAGCATTTTTATTTGATCACTGACACTTGAAAAACTCGAGTATGTTGCATTTTGCACATTTGACCTTGACAATAATTCTAATATTTCATTAAGGATGATGTCATAGCAGCCGTGCATCGACGCTTGAAAATTTTAAATATGTTGCATTTTGAACACCTGGGGGATGACAGCAGCCGGTGCATAGGTGCTTAAAATTTTGAATATGTTGCATTTTGCACATTTTGACCTTGAAAATAATTCTAACATTTCATTTGAGGATGATGTCATAGCAGCCGTGCATCGGCGCTTCAAAATTTTGAATATGTTGCATTTTGCACATTTTGACCTTGACAATAATTCTAACATTTCATTTGAGGATGATGTCATAGCAGCCGCGCATCGGCGCTTGAAAATTTTGAATATGTTGCATTTTGCACATTTTGACCTTGACAATAATTCTAACATTTTATTTGAGGATGATGTTATAGCAGTCGCGCATCGGCGCTTGAAAATTTTGAATATGTTGCATTTTGAACACCTGGGATTGATGTCATAGCAGCAGCTATGCATCGGCGCTTTGATTGGTTGAAAATAATATCGGATCAGCAATAATTCCCACCCCATCACAATGGATATTATGGATAAAATTTAAAAATAATTTAGTATCACATTGATCACTCGATTGAAAAGGTTCTTTTAAAATGTACTCCGCCAGCATGAATTATTACGTTCCAGTACAAGAGAGCAATGTTTTGTACAAGAAGAAATGTGACAAGTAAGTTTCAATATTATCTGTTAAATGAATTTTTCAATAAACAACTTTTTTTTGTTGTTAAATAAAATTTTTGTAGCGCTTCATCTCATCGTGCGGGTCGTATACTTGGAAGAAGATACGTCTTAACCCCAACATCATACAAATATTTGGAAATAGGAATCAGCGTCGGAATAATATCCTATGTGGAATTGGCTCTCGGTGATAATCGAGGCAATCAAATAATATTACCCATTGAAACATGGAAATCTCTAATGCGGAAACGAGCAGACATTGAGCAGCTAACTGAAACTCCGCTATGGATTAGTGATCTGACACTCGAAGCGGTTAACATGTATACTTCAAAAATTATAAAAATTACTTCATCTGATAATTCTTTGTACATGAAACCATCAACGTTACTACATTTATTCGATTTCGACAATTGTATTGATCATATGTATTCCTGGCTGTGTGAGAATACTCATAGTGTTAATGAAAAATTTAAGCAATTTGTAAATATTTTACAATGTGATAATATCCACGATGTGAGCAATGCCGTAAAGGCCATACGTGATAGTAATATGTTTAATAGCGAATCACTTATAGATTGTGAATTAATAACTTGTGCTATAAATGAAATTATTTATAATGCTTGCAACAAATAAATTATTTTACTGTTAAACTGTGTTTGATTCTTTCTTTCCCGCCCCTGTTCTGTATGTATATGAATAGTATGATGTGCACATGCATTATCAACAAAACTCTTTGGAGATGTAGAAAAATGATGAGCTAGATGATACTCCAGTTAGAACAGAGAGATGAAGAGATGAAGAGAGATGTAGAATTAAAATCAAGAGGGGAGCAACATTATAATATGTGTGTCGTGTCATAGAGTAGCAGACTTATACTCGCATGCTCGTGCTGTGCGGTTGCATGAAACTGTAAGATATACTCTAATTGAAGAGAAAACGTGTTGTAAAGATGATAACTCTGGAGGAATACATTGCATCGCTGGAAAAAGATGTGTTAGAAATTGCTGCTGCGTTTGAAAAAAAAAATGTTGCAGTACGTCCGACTGAAAGTGATAAAGTGAGTTATAGTAAATGGGAGTTGGAGTGCGATGGATGTATCGATTTGCTAAAAGGACAATGCTCACAAGAACTATTGACATTTGTAGACCTTACAATAAATCCAAAATTATTGATCGGAGATTTGCAGTCACGGACCGCTCGAATCGCGCGACTTGAAGAAATAAGAAGATCGCTACGCAGACGTTACTTAAGCGTAGATACCAATGTTCCAGCACTATCGACAAACACTCCAGTAAATTCAATCGTGCAGGCAATACACGGGCGTGAAATAGGTTTCAAAAAACGTCACACGGAAAACTTGTATGATTGCATCTTTACGCATAATTTGTATCATTCTCCACTCGACTATTTTGATTGGCGAGTTCAAAATTTCTATGTAACAGAACTCAATCCTGGTTGTATGGCAAACGAGTTTTGGTAATCTGTGTAAGTCTCATTAATTTTATAATAACTAAATTAAAATATTTATAAATTAAAAAATTAATTAATAAAAACTTTTTTTTTGTTATGCAGAAACCGCATCCACATCGCCCTGCCGCCTTGCAGCCACCGCCCCACCGCCACCTCGCAGCCACCATCGCGCTGCAGTAAATTTTATATACTTTTTTTTATTTTTTGATTATATTATATTTTATATCTTATTTTATATTATATTTTATATTTTATATTTTATATTTTCATTCTTATATTTTTACACACACACACACACACCTATTTTATAAATAAACATTATTTTAAATATTAAAAAAATGTATTTATTTTAGAATAAGTCCTCTCCCCTTCCTCCTATTAAAATCTTATTATTAATTAAAAATTACTATAAATATTATAAAAAAAAAGTCTCTCTTACGAACGCCTCTCTCTTTGCGTTCTCCTTCGCTGCATCAGCTCTCGCGCTCTCCTTCGCGAACGCCTCGCGTCATCTCGCTACCTAGCCATCTCGCACTATCTCTCTCGCTCTTGCATATACGCCTCGCTTGCGTCATCTCTCTCACGTGTGCCTCGCGCTCTCCTTCGCGTTCCTCTCTCCCCTCACCCAAAAAGCTTCATGCGGTCTTTCGCGGACGCCACCCCCTCCTCGCGAACCCCTCGCGGACCCGGCACCTAAATCGCGGACGCTCCCCCTCCCCGCGGACCCCTCGCGGACCCGGCACCTAAATGGCGGACGCTCCCCCTCCCCGCGGACCCTCGCGGTACATCGCGGACGCCTCCCGCGTGACGTCATTCCCCCGCGCCCTGGGTTCCCCTCGCCCCTCACCCCCCCTCATTGCCCCTGGGTTAGAACCCGCCTAGTATATCTACTTATATGTTGATACCAAATATTTAAAAGAACCCAAAAATTTTTTCGATACATATTTTGATAGTATATAGTCTATAGATTATTGGAGAATCAAGAATATAGGAGCCTAAACACTTTTTAATTAATATACATTAAAAAAGTAAGCGCCTCATTGTGTCCGCCGCGATAATTTAATGATACGTAATATTTTAAAGCATGCCAAAAATTTTTTTTATATATTTCGATAGTTTATTGTGTGGATATTACATTTGTACCAAAAATATAGCAGCCTAAATACTTTTTAACTAATATACATAAAAAAAGTGAGCGCCGCATTGTGTCCGTTGCGATAATTTAATGATACGTAATATTTTCAAATACGCTAAAAATTTTTTATTTACATATTTCGATAGTTTATTGTGTGGAGATTACATTTGTATCAAAAATATAGGAGCCTAAACACTTTTTAATAAATATACTGTGACGACTTTTTCCCCCGACTTGACGAAAAGTCGGAAGAACGGAGCGTGGCCGTCAGCAAAACACAGAGACTTTAATTATTCACGCGGCGGGAACTAAGATCTTGGTCGCTCCGCGCGTGCCGCAGCAGAACGCCAACCGTGATATCCGCGAAAGAATAAAGTTTTGGGCGCCAGACGCGGTCTTTCATGCGTCAATCCACAAATCGCGAGACAAACGCAAAATCTAGGCCGAGAATCCCGCTACGGGCTGACTAGCTCGCCTAACGGCAGAGGGGCAGGATGGGGTTGCCGAAATTATATTAACAAAAGGAGGTTACAATCTTACAAGACGAAAGAAATAATATACGCAATTTAACTGACGAAATAATAAGAGTAAAGTTTATTATAAGCAAAGAAAAATAAAAATAAATATAAGAGAAAAATATCATAGCAAATTATAATAAAAGAAAAATTTAATATAAAAGAAAATACAATTAAAGACAAGAATAATACTAAAGAAAAGAATATAATCACAAGAGATACGGCAACAGACACAGTAATCCAACAATTAATATAAGCGACAATACTTCAGCATAGAAAAGAAATTATAATTGCGACAAGCTCAAGTCCGAAATCAGTGCGTCAATAAGGTAGAAGAATACTTTGTGGCATAACAGTCGCGACAAGACAGATAGTCGATAAAGATCCAACTCGCAATTCGCGAACAATCGGAAGTTCGGATCGGCGGCGAGACTGGAGAGTGATACAATATCTGGAACAATATATTTTTCGTGATCCGATGGGCGAAATTTACAGGCGAATCGCGGGCGCCCGGAATTTTCCGCGCGCTTTTCTCTCTCACATACCCACTCGAAGGTTTTATCTCTCTCGCGCGTACTCTCTCTTACACTCTCGTCGGTGGTCGCGAAGTACGCTTTCGCTTTATTAATTTCGAATTCGTCACGACGAAGTTAACGATTACGACGTCCAAACGTAGCCGGTTAATCAATTGACATTACGCACTTTAACAATGACGATACGCAACAATACTATACAATAGACTAGGTTATGAAAAGGCGCGACAACTAGGTAATACGAGACGCGACACATATGACCGAATCCCAAAGAGACGAAGATTCTGCGTTAATATTATCCACGTGTCCAAATTCACAAAAGTACTCGCCGCTTGACGTCGATCGCTCTTACACCAAGTATTTTCACGAGAAAGGGCAGAGCCCACGCGACAAAGCTTGACCAACGATACAATCGCGTCAGAACGGCCGAGACTCGGATTCACATATTTTGCGGACGTGATAATTATTAGATACGCTTACAGAAGGGTAGCCTCACCGGAACTTCTTCCTTCGCCTTGGTTCCTCTTGAGTACGTCTTTATTGCCCCAAAATCGATCTCGATCCGCAGCGCGTCTTACGGGGTCGAGCGGTTGCACCAATCTGTCTGATCTATCGGTCCGAAATCGACAGCTGACTCAATCCTGCGCACACGGGGTGCGTACGCGATAACCAATTACGGCGCCGTGCCGTCTACTGTCGCCGCGCGAGATTAGCAAGGCCGTACGGGGGTTAACAGCACCCCTAGCGATAACGCTAAGAATATTTATTAGCGCGGTATTTGCGTATGATTTTGAGGTCCCCACGACATCGCGCCGCGGGCCTCCACGCGGTGGCCTTGTCTCCAGTATCCGGCGGGGCAGTAACCCACGGGTGGGAATTTATCCTCCGGTCTCAGGCCCTTCCTGCGCCTGTTGTCGGGCGCTTCACTGCCGGTAGATCGCCAAGGCCGAATTTCTTTCCCACATAGCAAAAGTTAATCCGAGGTATGTCCATCGGATATATCTCCAAGAATTTTCAAATATCCAGAGTTCATCCGTATAAAACCTGAGGATGTATTTAGGATGTACTGAGGATACTGATGGCGGCTGTCTCCTCAGCTGGCCTGGCATACAGGTACCAGAAGAAGAGGATGTGCCAGGGCAGGTGGGCTGGCTCCTCTCTCGTGGGTCACGGCCTTGTCGTGGCGAGGGGGTTCAGCCTAATGCAGAGGATAGTCTGCATTGGGTTGCTAACGTGACCCGTATGGCATATAGCTGTACGCTAGACTCTCCGCATTTGAGGTGAGTCTACCACCCATGCCTGGGGTGGCTCCTCCCTATTTGGGGGGATGGGGCCCACTTCCTCGAAAGGGGCTCTCCTCAGCTTATTTATGAGGAGAGGACCGTATGTGGTAAGGGATGGCGACCCGGAATGCAAACGCCCGGTGGCATGGCACCGATAGGGGGGAGCAGATGCACAACGGTGCTCCGTTAGCTCCCTAGCTCCATGAGGGGGTGGTCTGGCAGGAGAACATTGCACGACACTGCTGTGTCAGTCCTCCTGCCAGTAACCCTACTTCGGCGGGGTTACGGGGGGGACGTAGGTGCCGGTCCTGGGGGGTGTCTGGGGGCGGGGTGTCGGCAAGTCTCCCGTCACTCGCGCTCTGGCATACCCTGGGAAGCGGTGTCCCACATGGGGGGGATCCTTTCCGGCGAGGTGAGCGGTGGAGGAGACGTGGTCTCTCTCACTGGCGCCCCATCCCGGAGGGATCGGGGACGGTGAGGAGATATGCCCGGAGATTTCCGGGCATCCGGAATTCACCGGACTCGCCGTCCCGTACCCCCCTCGAGCCGCCCGGAATTATTCTGGGTACGGGTCGGGGGGGTGGTGTTTTACGACCTGTCTGGCCCAAGGGAGTCTTAGGACTCCGGAGGTCCTTCGCCGGTCGGTCGCCGGGGCCGCTCGGACGTATTCCGAGGCAGGGCCCGGCGACGAGAGGAGTATTCCCAGCCGGTCCCAGGTCGGGACCGTATCCCCTTCCGAACCGGCCGGCTGGGAAAGGTGTTGTCCGTGCGCTGGATTTGATCCACCAGCGGCGAACGTGCTGGTCGCCACGGCGGGCAAGACTGGGTCGGGGAGCGGCGGCCCAGTCCCAACCGTCCGTGGGGCCCCCCGGGTGGCGCCGCCCACTGAGGTACTCCCGTTGTCGGAGGCGGGAGACCCCCGAAGGCTTCGGCCAGTAAGGGGCTGGAACCCTGTGGCGGGGGTGCGCGCATCCCCCCCGCCCTGCGGTATATGCTGGCTCCCTGGAGTTACCCAGGGCCCGACCGGGGGGGGGGATTCCGGTCATGTTTCGGGTCACCCCTCGGTCGGTGGGAGATACGCCGGCTAGCGCAGCCTCAGTGGGATAGTGGGATGAATTAAGATGAGTTGCCGAAATATAAATACACCTAAAAATAGGAAATTGGGGGAGGTGGAGGAACAGAAACCCAAATCAGGGCTTGCGTCCTCCAAGATCAGGATCAAGGACATCCGTCCGGTATCCCTGATAAGAGAAGAGGCTCAGCCTAAAAGAGATCAGTCCACGGATGGGATGATCGACGACACTTCGGTGGACGACGCAAGCGGCGGGGAAGCAACCTACACTCCGGAGGTGGGGGACGAGCCCCTGCCCAAGAAAGAAAGCAGGGTCGCACAGTAACTACGGACGACTACGAGCGGCTCAAGGCGAGAAGGGTGGAGCAGCAGAAAGAGACGGAGCTCAAGGAAGTAAGGGAGATGTTAGATCCCAAGACTCCCATGAGCAACATCCAAGCGTGGAAAAGGCTGGATCAGAAGGTGGCGGCATTTGCGGACGAAATCCGCGAAACACCTACACTGGACGTGACAGCCAGAGGATTGGAAAACGCCACAACCCTCAAGAAATGGGCCGTCCTGAGCAAGAATCTCAAAGGCACGGTCAAAAAGGAAGTGGCTGAAGCCGCTTGTTACCTACAGGCAGCTGTGGCCGCCCTAGCTGCTACGTCGCTCGCGGTGTCGGCAACGAAAGGAATAAAGGAAGGGGAAGATGAGTTGGAGGACCTCAGGAGCCAAAATAAGGCTCTCATGGCCGAGATCCTCATGCTTAAGAGTGAGACTAAGCGTCTCCAGGAAGGCGGAGGAATAATTAAGGCCAAAAGATCCAAGCCCACCCCTCCACAGCCATCGGACACCAATGGAGACCCTGGCGTAAGGCCAGAGAATGCCCCACCAACGGGGGAAGCTGCGGCGCAGCCCCCCCGCTCATGGAGCCTATGGAGGTGGATCAACCGGAGAGTACGGCATCGCCGTCTCTGCCTATACTCAGACCCCCTGTACAGGGGGTCCAGTTGGTCGTGAAAAGGCTGGACGAATACCCTCCGGAGATACGCACACAAGAGAATAGGAGTAAATACGACGACCTAACCTCGCGTATCCAAGCGCTCCTGGACAGCAGGGAGGAACTGAAGGGTGGCAAAAGGCCACCATCCAATCCCCCCCACCCGAAAGAGGAAACCCTCCCCCGGCACACCGCTTCTGCCGCCCGCCAGTACGCCGCGGCATCTAAGGCCGTGGTCCCTGGCAAAGGTGGCAGTGGGGAGGCCGGGAGAGGGAAAACCCCTGCTCAGACAGGTCCCCAAAAGGAAGCCCCCAAGAAAGGGGCCTCCAAGAAGGAGACTGCGCCCAAAGGTGGAGCCAAGACCAAGAATCTGGCTCCCGACAAGGCGCGCAAGGCGGACTCTCCTAGGTTCAATCCTCCTCCCCCTCCGTTCCCGCAACCCTCTGGATCCCAGGATGAATCCTGGGTGAGAGTTGTGGGGAGAAAGGAGAGACGGGAGAATAGAGCTGCAACATCACAGCCAGCGACCACCTCCTCCGGTGGCAGCAGAGCCCAAAAAGCCTCTCCCCCTCTCAATGAGAGGGTGAAGGAGAAGGCTGGCTCCCCGCCTGCTAAAAAGAGGAGCAGAAGGATCCCCAAGACGGCGGCGGTCACTCTGTCCTGCCCGGAAGGACAATACGCCGAGTCAATCATATTGGCTCGGCAAAAGATCGACCTCTCTGTTCTCAAGATAGAGACGGTGAAGGCGCGCCGGGCGGTCACAGGTGCCATTGTGTACGAGATCCCCGGTGCGGACAAGGAGGCTAAAGCCAACCTCTTCGCAAGTAAGCTGAGAGAGGTCTTGGCTGATAAGGAAGGAGTCCGCGTAGCCCACCCCAGCAAAAAGGGGACCTACGAATACGCGGACTTGACGAGTCCGCCACAGAAGTGGAGGTGGCGGCAGTCATCGCGAAGGAGGGAGATTGCCCGGTACCCGAGGTGAAAACGGGAAAGATCCGCTTCACCAAAGGCGCCATGGGCACTATGTGGGTGCAATGCCCGATCGCGGTTGCGGAAAAAGTGGCCGCGAAGGGCAGGATTAAAGTGGGATGGGTGGTGGCCGGAGTGGAGTCCCTCAAAACGCGCCTGCTCCAATGTTTCAGATGCTTGGAGCGGGGCCACGTTAAGGAGACCTGCAGCAGCCCTACGGACAGAAGTGGCTGCTGCTACAACTGTGGGGCTCCACAGGGCCAGCGAATGCAGGGAGAAGACTCGCTGCATTCTCTGCGCAGAAGCTGGACTACCAGCTAATCACAGGGTTGGCAGCGAACATTGCCAAACCAAGAAGAGAAGAGGCGGCAAGATAGCCGCCAAACCCAAAGGCGGCGAACAGCCTGAGGGCAGCAAGCCGCCGGAGGGCAGAGAGAGAAAGGAGACAGAGCGGGGGAGAAGCGAGGCACCCAAGCCAGCGCGCCCGCCCAGACTGCCCCCATGAAGGAGGCGCCCAAGCCTCAAAGAGCGTCGAGGACGAGAAGTGCTCTGAAGAAGAAGGAGGAGCAAACCGAGGCAGTTATCCCACCCACCCCAACACAGGAGAGGGAGGAATTAAAGAAGGTGGCCATGGAGGAGGCCTAAAAAATATATAGCTCGTCATAGCTAATAATAGACAGCTGATAGGCCTCCTCCAGACGAATTTAAATCATTGCGCGAGGGCACAAGACCTTTTCTTACATGCCCTCGCGGAATGTAAATGCGGAATCGGGATCGCGGCCGAGCTGTACCGAATACCACCGGACAACCCGTGCTGGGCGTCCGACGATATCGGCTCGGTCGCAATAACATGGAGAAGAAAGGAGGGCTCCCCTCCCTGCATCAAATTGGGGAGCGGTCGGGCGTACACGGCTGTTGAATGGGGCCCACTTTGGGTAGTAGGATGTTACATCCCCCCAGCGTGGACTCTGCCACGTTCGGGGATATCCTCGACGAGATCTCTGTCGTCGTACAGAGGAGACTCCCCGAACCGATCGTGGTCGCCGGGGACTTTAACGCAAAGTCCAGCCATTGGGGCTCCCGGCGAACCGATCACAAGGGCAGGGTCCTGGAGGATTGGGCAGCGGTTCTCGGCCTCTGCATAATTAATCAGGGGTCGAGGAGCACCCTGGTCAGGCCGCAGGGGGAGTCTATCGTGGATCTCACGTGGGCTTCTCCCTCTGCGGCGAACAGGATAAGGGACTGGCGAGTGACGGACGAGGAGACCCTCTCCGATCACTTATATATCAAGATGAGGGTCGACGTCGCTCGCCAGGGGATGCTAAACCGCGCCCAAGGGGGGGACCTACCCAAAAGGTGGGCCCTGAAGAAATTGGACTCCGACAAGCTAGCAGCAGCCATGCTCTCGGCCACCTGGCCTGGCGCAGAGGCGCCGCAGGAGATAGAGGACCAGGTGAAGTGGCTCGGGAAAGTAGTCAGCGACGCCTGTGACATCGCGATGCCCCGGGCCAGGCCGAGGCCGCAGAGGGCGGCATACTGGTGGACGGAGGAAATTGCGGATCTCCGACATACCTCCGTCCAAGCCAGACGCCGTTTTAAAAGATTAAAGAGAAGCGGCCTCGGCGACGATAACGAGGACATGGCTGCGGCGCTCGAGCATTACAGAACATCTCGTAATAGCTTGAGCGCCGCCATCAGGGCAGCAAAGGCGAAGGCCTGGGACGAACAACTCCAGGACCTCAACTCGGACCCTTGGGGATGTCCCTACAGGATAGTTATGAAAAAACTAAAATGTTGGACGCCCCCCGCGACTGAGATGTTGGACCCCGAAGCACTCGACGAAGTGCTGTCGACCCTCTTCCCACAGCACGACAGAGTTCCCGAACTCTACGTCAGGGAACCCTTTGAGTGGAGAGAGGAATACGCGGTGTCCAGCACCGAGCTGGCCGGGATTGCCAAGAGGCATAAAGCCCCAGGGCCAGATGGCATTCCTGGAAGAGTCTGGGTGGTTGCCCTGACACACTTGTCGGAGCCAATTAAACGGCTGTTCGCAGACTGCTTTCGGGCAGGCGAATTCCCCCCAGCCTGGGAGAGGGCCAATTTGGTCCTCATCCCGAAAGGGGGCAGAACGGATGGAGCGCCTTCCGCGTTTAGGCCCATATGCCTGCTTGACGAGGTCGGGAAACTGTTCGAGCGAATCATCGCCGACCGCCTCGTCAGGCGGATGAAGGAAGTTGGGCCTGACCTCCACGAGGAGCAGTACGGATTCCGCGAGAGGAGGTCAACAATGGACGCAATACTACGCGTCCGCTCCCTCGTGGAATCCGAGACAGCAGAGGGCAGGGTAGTTGTAGCGATCGCGTTGGATATTACCAATGCGTTTAACTCCCTGCCCTGGGGAAAGGTGAGGGATGCCCTCAGTCAACGAGGCATCCCTCAGTATCTCGTGGAGGTCATCAAGGCCTACTTCAAGGATAGGGGCCTGGAGTACCGGGATAAGACCGGTGCTCTGCGCGGAAGGGCTATGTATTGCGGTGTCCCGCAGGGGTCAGTCCTTGGCCCGCTGCTTTGGGACATCGCATACGATAGTATACTCCATTCTGCCCTTCCCCCCGGCTGTCGTGTCGTCTGCTATGCGGACGACACCATAGTACTGGCCGGGGGGAACGGCTGGGGGGAGGCAAAGCTGGTGGCCGATATCGCGGTAGCCTGTGTGGCGCGCGCGATAAAGGAAATGGGCCTCAAGGTGGCTCCCCATAAAACCGAGGCCATCTACTTCCATGATGGCTCTAAGGGGAAGCCACCGGCGACCCATGTTATGGTGGACGACGTCCCCGTCCAGCTAGGACAAAGCCTCAAGTATTTGGGGCTCTGGCTGGACGGTACCTGGCGTTTTGGCGACCATTTCGATCGGCTGGCCGAGAGGATCAACCGAGTGGCGGGGGCATTTAGCCGCCTGCTACCCAACCTCGGGGGGCCAGACGATCGTGTACGGAAGCTGTATGCGAACACGGTTAACTCGGTGGCCCTGTATGGGGCACCGGTTTGGGCGGACGAGGCGGTGGCCTCGAAACACATCAGGGATGTGCTTCGCAGAGCACAGCGGAGGGTAGCCATCCGCGTCATCCGCGGATATAGAACCGTGGCGCATGCGGCTGCCTCGGCCCTGGCGGGACTGCCTCCCATGGAGCTCGTGGCGTGCACCCACAAAAGGGTGTACGAGAGAATAAGGGAGCTCCGTGGGATGGACTTCAACATCACGGAGAGAGTCCGGGGCATCAAGGCGCAGGCCCGACGACGCATGATAGAGGAATGGGGGAAATATCTGGATAATATTCCCCCCACAAATTCGGGAAGGAGAGTCGTCGGGGCCGTGAGACCTGTACTAGAAGAGTGGGCGGACAGGACTCACGGCAGGATGTCGTTTCACCTTACACAGATATTCGCCGGGCACGGTTGCTTCGGCGACTATCTGTGTAAAATCGGGAAGGAGCGCACCACACAGTGCTATCATTGCGAAGAGGATAGGGACACGGCGCAACACACTCTTGAGGAGTGCCCTTCCTGGGAGGAAGAGCGCCGTGTCCTTATCGATGTTATAGGGGAGGACCTGGCGCTCTCAACCATAGCCAAGAAGATGGTCGAGAGCGAGGAAGCGTGGGAAGCGGTTGTATCCTTCTGCGTCAAAGCAATGACGCAGAAGGAGGAGGCCGAAAGGGCGCGAGAGAGAGGGCGCGCAGAGGATGACGACGACGGCAATGGGTCCCAGACCCAAACTCAAAGAGGGAGGATAAGGAGGCCCCGCCGCCGCCAACAACAAAACCCGTGACAATAAAGGGGGAACCACGGTTCCCTCGATGATAGTCAGCGGGAGGGGGTCGCCCTCACGGGGGCGACCAAGCAAAAGAAAGAAGGAGGCTTCCCCCGCGCACCAAGAGCGCGAGGAAGAGAGCGGAGTTAGGGCGGGAGACCCGAACACTGTTCTGTCCACTGAGGGGGAACGTCCTTACTTCCCCCCGGGAGGACGCGGCGTAGAGGGATGGCCCGTCTGCGCCGTAACCAGGATGGCCTCTCCCCTAAAAAAGGGGAGATCCGGGGCTGCACCAAATGCGGCCCCACGATAAAGGATTGGCGGGAGGCCCCCCGGAAGTTATGCAATTGCTCGTTCCCGGGAGGCCTCCGAACACCGCCAGGGCCAGGTCACCATGGGGGTTTTAGGGCGGTAACCTCTCGTGGCCCCTGCCGGAATGATCCCGATCATCCCGGTAGAGGCGAGAGGAATCCCCCATAACCGGTGCCTCTTTCCCGAGGGGTACGCGGTACCTGAAACAGGTTTCCCCCATGACAATAAAAAAAAAAAAAAAGGTGGGCTGGCTCCGGGGCATAATGGCGGATGCGTGTGATTTCGCCATGCCCCGGGCCAGATCGTTGTCGCGCCGTGCAGCGTATTGGTGGACGGAGGAGATAGCGGAACTCCGCAGGACCTCCGTCCATGCAAGGCGCCGCTTCATGAGAGAAAGGAGGAGGCGCAGCAACGAAGAGGAGACGGCGGACGCGCTGGGGAGATACAGAGAAGCCAGGAAATCCCTCAGCGCGGCCATCAGGAAGTCTAAGACCAAAGCGTGGGGCGAGCAGCTGCTCGCCCTCAACGCAGACCCCTGGGGGCGCCCATATAGGCTTGTTATGAACAAGCTAAAACCTGGGCGCCCCCCGCGACGGAAGTCATGGATCTCCGGCTCCTGGATGAAACAATAACTAAATTGTTTCCCACAACTAGGGCTCCTCCAATCCCGGAGGAGCCAATCGGGTGGGACCAGGAGCTGGAGATCATGGAGTGTGAGATAACCAGGGTGTTCAAGAGACTGAGGGCCAGGGGAAATAAACCCCCTGGTCCCGACGGAATACCCGGCCGGATCTGGGGGTTGGTCGAGAGACAATTGTCTGGGTCCATGAGGCGGCTGTTCAACAGCTGCCTCAGGAGCGGGAAATTTCCCGAAGAGTGGGAATCAGCACTAATCGTGCTGATTCCCAAGGGCGGAAGACCGGAGGGCTCCCCTCTTGGATTCAGACCGATATGCCTGTTAGACGAGGCGGGTAAGTTATTCGAAAGGATCATTGTGGACCGCCTCGTCGGGCATCTGTTCCGGGACGGAATAGACCTCCATGAGGAACAATATGGGTTCCGCGAGGGAAGATCCACCATCGACGCGATATGTCGGGTGAGATCCCTCGCGGAGTCCCAGATAGAAGAGGGCAGGGTGGTTGTAGCAATATCCTTAGATATAGTAAATACTTTCAACACCCTGCCCTGGGACAGAATCGGGGACGCGATGATCTACTATCGCGTCCCTGGTTACCTCATGGGGGTTGTTAGAAGTTATTTCGCCAATAGGCAAATAATGTTCCGGGACAGGAACGGCACGGAGTGCAGGAGGGACATGTTTTGCGGGGTCCCACAGGGTCTGTACTCGGCCCCATGCTGTGGGACCTCGCCTATGATAGAGTCCTCCGGTCGGCACTTCCCCCCGGCTGTAGTGTCGTCTGCTATGCAGACGACACACTTGTACTAGCCGGGGGGAATGATTGGCAGGAAGCGATCGCGATCGCCAACCAGGCAGTGGCATGCGCCGTGCGCGCGATAAGCGACATGGGCCTGAAAGTAGCGCCTCAAAAAACCGAGGCGCTATTCAACCATGACGGCACCCACGGGGTGCCGCCAAGAGCCCATGCAGTAAACGACGTCTCCGTCCAGGTGGGAAAAGACTTAAAGTACTTGGGTCTCTACCTGGACGGTACTTGGAGTTTCACCGGGCACTTCGACCGTCTGGCGAATAAAATAGATGGGGTAGCAGCCGCACTGTGTCGCCTGCTGCCCAACCTGGGAGGGCCGGACGGTTGGGTGCGCCGCCTGTATGCGGGCATCGTGAATTCGGTGGCCCTATACGGGGTCCCGGTTTGGGCGGATGCGGCGATGGCCACAAAGAAAATCCGGGATACGCTTAGGCGTACCCAAAGGAAAGTGGCCATTCGCTGCATCCGCGGTTATCGCACGGTGTCCCATGCGGCGGCAATTACCCTAGCTGGGATGCCTCCCATGGAGTTCACAGCGAAGATGTATGAAGAATCATACACGCGAGGAAGGGAGCTCCGTGGGTGGGGCATTAAACTCTCAGCTGGGGTGAGAGATAAGGTGAAACTCTGGGCCCGGCGACGCATGATGGAGAGGTGGAAGAACTACCTCCCCAATGTGCCCCCAACGCACTCGGAGGCACGTGTCGTCGGGGCCGTGGGCCCGTTCTTAGAAGAATGGGTGGAGAGGGCTCACGGCGAGACGTCGTTCAGATCTACACAGGTGCTCACGGGCCATGGATGTTTCCACGAGTACCTGTGTAGAATTGGAAGGGCGCGCACGGCGCACTGCTGCCATTGTGAGGAAGAGGAGGACACGGCGCAACACACTCTCGAACATTGTAGCGCGTTCGAGGGCGAGCGCCGTGTCCTAAAAGAAAAGGTAGGGAACGATTTGTCGCTCTCCAGCGTCGTCAAGGCGATGCTGGAGAGCAAAGAGAAATGGGACTCCGTCATCTCCTTCTGCAATGTGGCCATGCTTGCAAAGGAGGTGGCGGAGAGGGAGCGAGAGAGGGAAGAGAGGCTCCGGGACGGAAGAGATGGAGGAGGAGCGGGCGGATGCCCCCCAAGCCAAACCGAAGGAGAAGGAGGCGTCCGCCCAGATAAAGACCCAGTCCCCAGTAAATGGGGGCTGACTTGACGGGATGATGGGCGAGGGGCGCTTTGCCCCCCTCGCCCGGCGAAGTAAGAGAGGTTGCCCGCAAAGGCGGAGCGGTTGGGCGAGGGGCGCGGTGCCCCCCTCGCCTGGCATTGGGAGGGAGGCCCTTACGGGCGGTGTAGCAGTCCTAGGAGAAGGGCGGGGGCGGGTGTCGCCCGGCTGGCGGCCGCACGGCGAAAGCCCTGCGGCCGGGAGTCGGGCGGCATCCGTCCCCGCCCCCGCCGAGTTCCTCCTTCAGGGGAGGGTCTCGGCGGTGCCCCCGGGCCGATGGTCGAATCCCGCTAAGGGAGGGAACTGCGGCCTGGGGGCACGGGGGATCACAGGGGCTCAGTTAAAGAGCCCCATTGCACGCGATCCCCCCGGGAAGGGACGTGCCCTAGAGCGCCGGTGGGAGGGCACCACTACCTGCGGCGAGGGTTTCCTCCCTTCTGGGGGGAACCCTCGGGAGAAGAGCTTCCGGAGCGTCGGCCGAATCTCCTGTCCCTTTAGGGAGGGAGAGGGAGCCCCGTTCCGGAGGCGGGGGGTGGCGGCTCGAGCGGGAAGACTCGAGCCGTGACCCCGCCCCCCAAACTCTTTGGGAGAGCGCGGCGTGGGGGTGGTGCCCCCCTGCGCCGCAACCGGGAAGGACCGCAAGAACATTCGCGGGGGGGAGTATCTTCCTTTCGGGGAGGATGCTCTCCTAGAAGGTAGGGCCAGGGGATGGCAAGATGTAATGCTCCGGCAGTTCCTTGCCATCCTCATAAGCGCCAGCGAAGGCACCCGCTGTGGTTTTAGTGCGGTAGGTCTTGGACCCCACCGCCGATCCATACGTGGATCGGCGATGGGGGACAAGGAGTCCCACATAACCCTCATCCCCTACCCGGGGGGTGAGTGGTACCATGAGGTTTCCATAGCGCAAAAAAAAAAAAAAAAAAGGATGTACTGAGGATGCCTATATGTCCGCTTATAAGATTCGAGATCTAAAAATGAATATCGTTAGGATATAATTCCATAACAAAATTCGATCCCAACAATATCCACTGGATGTTTCTAAATGCCTTTTTTGCTATCCTAGATTGATCAATATGCAGTAATTGAACATACATATAGGGCAATCCATTTTAAATGCCTACCTAAAATATCTTAGAAAAAACATACATTATTCGACAAATATTTCTGACAAAAGTTGTTTTATTTTAAGTGAATAGGCATTTAAAATGAGTCACCATATAAAAGAAAAATGATTAGCTAATGAAGCTTCTAAAAATAAAAGTCGTTTAATAAGTAACACGTTTATATTATATTTTAAGAAATAGATATTAGGAATATATTTAAATATATATATATATATATATATGTGTGTGTGTGATATTAATATGTTAACGTGGTTAGTTTTTCTTAATTTTCGATAAATGTTCAAATTTCAATTTCTTAAGATGGATGTAAAAGTCATTTGCAACTTTAATAATTCTTAAAAGCTTATATAGTCATTTACGTATAAAATTCTTATAAGAATGCATTCTCATAAAATATGTCTTTATATTATAAATAGAAAAAATTATAACTAAAATGATAATAAGTCTCGTTACAGTAATTAAACTTTATTTAAAAATGTATACATATGTATGTATATATATTTTTATTATATATTTTATTGTATATTATATATTTTTTAAAACATTTATATAATCGAGAGGGTGCGCCTGTCGTGACAATATAAACGCGTTACGAACAAAACGCCAAGACGTGTGATGTAAAAGGAAAACATAGCAATCAGCAATATATAAAAAAAGAGACATTCTAATGACTTCAAAAAGTAATAAAAGACTATTATAATTATAATTATCTTATATTAATTTTATATTATTATAATAAACAAGGATATTATGATTTTCGAAGCGCCCTTTGATTAATGGATTCTTTATAACTGAACCACTTAGAACAAAAGTTTAAAAAGTGCTATTGCTCATAGTTTCGGAGACATCAACTTTATTTTTCTGCAACATTGGAGAAACAAAATAACTCGCATAAGTTATTTGTTTGAGTTTGTGTGTGTATATATGAGAGGTGTGATATGTATGTGTTTATGCGTGTGTGTATATGTAGAAATGTGCGTGGTAGAGAGGATGCATGTAGAGCATATGTATATGCAGGGATGTGTTTGTATGTGGGTGCAGGGGTACGTATTTGTGTGGGTGGAAGTGTTGTGTGTGTGAGTTATTTCGTTTTTCAAATGAAAAAAATAAGATTGATATTTTCGAAACTATATGAACGACTTTTATCACTTTGGTTTCAAATGCTTTATTTATAAAAAATCTATAGTCAAATATCGCTTCAGAAATTGTAATGCTGTATAACAAATAAAAACAAAACATATTGCAAAAAATTAATCATTTTAAAATTAAAAAATTATATCTTATTGTTAAATATCTTATTGAAATCTACTTATCAAATAGTCTTCTATAAGATTTCTATTGTCTTTCGGCTATATCGATGTAAAATTCGAAAAAATAATAAATACGTAAATTCTGTGTATTCGATGTAGAATTGGATTGGATGAGGGTCAAAAGATAATAGAAATCTAATAAAAATCATCATAATTGAATCAATTTAATTATGCAGTAGCATTCATTTTTTGTGCCTTTTCAGATGCATGACGAATCCATGATTTGATTGGTTCCGAAATTTCATATTCAGTAGCCTGTGGATATTTAACTTGAGCTGTACCTAGAGAATACATACAAACATATATATAACATATCTATTCTTTGATTCTCTCTCTCTCTCTCTCTCTCCCTCTCTCTCTCTCTCTCTCTCTCTCTCTCTCTCTCTCTCTCTCTCTCTCTCTCCCCGGCGACAATAGTCTGTCTCGGTCAGGCTCCCGAAAATAAATTAAAATTCAAACGAATTAATTTTAATTAATACTGCGGCGCTCAGTCTCTCTGGGATTTCCGGTTTCGCTCTCTCTCTCTCTCGCTCTCTCACGATTGGCGTGGCCGCTCGGCGTTTTGCCTCGCGATTAGGTTGGGGTGAGCGCGCGTTGTGACGACCACGTCACAATACATAAAAAAAGTAAGCGGCGCATTGTGTCCGCCGCGATAATTTGTTGATACGTAATATTTTAAAACAAGCCAACAATTTTTTCTATACATATTTTGATTGTATATAGTTTGCAAAGTACTGTAGTATCAAAAATATAGGAGCCTACAAACTTTTTTAATAAATTTACATAAAAAAAGTATGTCCCGTATAGATAAAGTCGGCGGCGATAATTTGATTATACCAAATATTTAAAACGAGCCAAATATTTTGTTATGTACTTATTTCGATAGTTTATTGTATGGAGATTACATTTGTAGCAAAAATATAGGAGCCAAACACTTTTTAATTAATATACATAAAAAAAATTGATTACAATATGGATTACAATTCTATCTAATAGAATACCATTTTTATAAAGAATTTATGTAGATACATGTAAATATAAATAGAAAGTTTTAAAAAATGTATATTAATATAATCAGCAACATGTACAAAATTTTAAAAAAAGTTGAATTAATATTACAATAATAACAATAAAATTTTTTGGCATTTTATCTTTTATTGTGCAACTATGTATTTTTTCAAATTTTAAACTTAATTATTGTTGTAAGAAAGATGTAATAAAGAAAAGAAGAAGAGTTTCTAGCTTGTCAGGAAAATTTTAATGTTTGAATAAGTCACAGATTTATCAAAGCCGTTCCAATCTTATTTCCGAAATATTCTCGCTCGTCAATACGGACAGTATTCCGACTATCTCAAGTTCGCTCGAGGTTGAAGAAAATAAACACGTGTGTTCTGTTCGGCGGATCTTTCAGGACTCTCCGTTTGATATCGATTTGCTACGAAAGCAATCGATCGGTCACGCGCATCGATCTCGCGCATCACGACCAGGACAGCGTGTCCAAAATGAGCATATATATATATCCATATGTATAATTGCCTACAGTTCTATATGTATAATTGCCTACAGTTCGGCCAGCCTGACATTATGGCCGTTTCGGCCATGTACATACAACAAATACGTTATCAAAAGCCGATCGTCAAATTATTTGCGAAATATAAAAATAAATAAATAAAAGTAAATATAGATACAATATCTTGAGGTTTACTCGTCAACGTACAATTTCATATGATCGGCGCTAACTGTTCCTGTATATGGTATTTGTGTTATTTGGAATCCTTCGATATCCGATACAATATATCGGTCGTGATCAAGGACGGCCTTTACAATATACGGGCCTTTATATTTTGGAATTAATTTCTTATTTACTCCCGGAGTCACGTCAGTATTGAAAATCATAACATAGTCGCCTTTCTTATATGTAGTCGCACGCTTTCTCTTATTGTTATATTGATATTCATTCGTCCGCTGATTAGTTATGATAATATTTGCCGCTCGATCTCTAATCGCTACTAAATCTCTATCGTTATCGGAATACGGGTCGAGAAGAACACGAATCTCGTCTTTTATAATTCCCAGCTGATCAATTCCGAACAATAATTGACTGGGTGTATTACCAATACTTCGACAACGGGTGTTGTTTAGAGAAAATTCAACATCTCCTAATAATCCCATTTTTCCGGCGCATCACATAGCTTCGCCAACAATGGCGTAAGAACCCGATTGAAACGCTCAACTTGTCCGTTGGCGCGAGGAGTACCAACGGCAATAAGAATATGACGGATAGATTCTTCTTCCATTAATTTCGCAAACAATTGCGAGGTAAAACATGTTCCTCGATCGCTTATTAATCGCCTGGGTTTACTGTACGCACGGAAATAGTCCTTCAAATGCCGTATCACTTCTTCGGCTTTAGTAGCTTTGCACGAATACAATTTTATAAATTTGGTAAAACCATCCACCACGGACAAAATGTATCGATGTCCTTTCCTGTTTTTTCCAACGGATCATAATGATCTACATGTATCGTTTGAAACGGTAATTTCCCCTTAGGGATACTATGCAAATGTCCTTCCATTTTACCGGAAACCGGAGAGAACTCGATACACTTCAAACAATTGGATATATAATCGCGGATCTTCTCCCTCAACTTAGGAAACCAATAAACTTTTGTAATGTTATCGACAACTTTATCAATTCCAAGATGACCTAAATCATCATGGGATGTACGAATCACGTTTGACTCCATACATTCGGGAACATAAAACAACAATTTTTTGTTCTTAGATTTACGATAGACCAAGCCATCTCTTAATTCATAAAATTTATCCTCGGCATTCTCTAATTTATCTCGGAGTACACGAATTCCTTTGTCTTTATCCTGTCGAATCGACAGCGTCTGCTCGAAAGTACTCGGTTCCAAAACTAATATACTATTGCAACGGCTCAATGCGTCAACGTGAGACATACGCTTGCCGGGACGGTGCAAAATTTTATAATCATAATCCTGCAGGAACATTGCCCATCTAGAAATACGCGGATTTACAGTTTGTTTGCTCAAGGTGAGGCGAAAGCTATCGCAATCCGTAACAATGGTAAATGGAATTCTAGACAAATAAATATGGAATCTTTTGATTGCGTACACCGCGGCCAAACATTCTAGCTCAAAGCTATGATACCGCGCCTCTACCACTGTAGTTCTATAGCTAAAATATGACACTGGTCGCATAGTGCCATCATTTTGTTTTTGCAACAGAATTGCGCCGAATCCGCTCGCACTGGCGTCACAGTGTAATTCCGTCAATAATTTTGGCGAATAAATTGCAAGAATCGGCTGCGACGACAACATTTCTTTTAACAACTCAAACACGCGATTCTCTTCCGGACCAAATTGAAAAATCCCGTTCCTCTTAATTAAATCATAAAGTGGTTTCGCGATAATCGAAAAACCTTCTATAAATCGTCGGAAGTAACCAGCAAGGCATACAAATCTATGGACTTCTTTCGTATTGCGCGGCACCGGAAAATTAACGACGGACTCTACATTCGCAACGCTGGGTCGAATGCCACTCTCATCAATCAAATATCCCAGATAAACAATTTCGCGATACAAAAACGAACATTTATCCAATCGAAAATGCAACTTATATTGTCGAGCTAAATTGAAAACTTCACTAAGAATTTCCAAATGCTCGTCAACACTCTCGGTTGCAATTAATATGTCGTCAAGATATACCAATATTTTATTCATGCTGGTTAAATCACGAAAAATATCGTTCACATATCGCTGAAAAATCCGCGGAGCATTTGTTAATCCAAAGGGCATTTTCAAAAATTCAAATTGGCCTAAGGGTGTCACAAAGGAAGTGTACTTTACGGACCCGTCGGCAACCCTCACATGATGAAATCCATTACGTAAATCAAGGTTAGAAAAATACGATTTTCCGCGCAATCGATCCAAGTGATCATCGATTAGAGGAGTCGGAAAATTATCTCTAACGGTTATTTTATTCAATTCGCGGTAGTCAACGCATAACCGCAGTTCGCCGTTTTTTTTCGCACAAGTACGATAGGTGAAGCATAGGGCGAATTACTTGGTCTTATTATCCGCTCCTGAGACAATTTGTCCAATATCTGACTCAATTTCTCCTTGTCTGCAAATGAGAGTCTCCTCGGCCTGAAACTAATAGGTCGATCATGCGTCAAATTAATTTCCATCTCGATCTCCTTTGGAGGACTTAAGACTTCTTTTTCTGCAACATATTCACTATTATACAATTGTTCTACACGCTTTATCGTCTTAAAATCTAAATGCGGATCGATGCTCAACGTTTCGGTAACAGACGACGGATGATCGACATAAGAAATGTGAAAAATCTGTTTCGAAAATTCGGCGCTATCAATAGTTTGCGAATCGGTTCTCGTAAATTTCTCTCCCAATAATATTTTAATCCACGGTGACGAGGTAAAATCCCTCCCGAGTAAAACAGCGCAAGTTATTGCATCATCCGATACTACAAAAAAGTTAATTTTTAATTCAATATCATTTATCTCGACAACCTTCTCGAAAATTCCGAGAATCTCTAATTTAGTCCCGTTAATACCATAAAAAGACTGATCTACTGTCATTGCAGCACGTGCATAGGAACAAAACTACTTTTTATCAAGCTTATCGGAGACCCCGAATCGATCATTGCCAAGAGAGAATATTTACACCTATTATCCGATTCATCCGCGATCTGATACGAAAGGGATATCAAATATGGGGCGCTCAATGAAGTCTGGATCACGCTCGTTGTGTTATCCATCCCTGGCTTTGGCTTCGGACAATCCTTAATGCGATGCTCCGAGTTGCCACATCGGAAACACGAACCACTCTCGCGCTTCCGCTCCTGCTTGCATTCCCTGGAAAGGTGTCCGGCTGCTCCACAATTGTAGCATCGGACGTTCCGCGTGGTAGAAGTCCCCTCACTTGGCGGTTCCGATGACGTCACAGGTCGCTGTCCCTTCGATGATCGCTCCACACCGATCCTTGGCTCGTTGTCCAGCGACAGCTTTCTGAAGGCGTCCAACAAATCCGCCGCAGACGCAAAACGCAGCATCCGCGCCTGGTTCCGCATTCGAGCATCTGGCACTCCGTCAATTAAACAATCGATCAGCTCCTCCTTCTCAATGGATGCTTTATTCGCGAGAACCACCTTCTCGTGATAATACTCGGAAAATGCCTCACTGCTTCGCCACTTGCGCTTTTCGAAATCTCTTCTCAATGTCAATCTGCTAGGGCGATTATCGAAAATACGAGACATTTCAAAAAGTAACTCGACAGCACTCAATTGCAAGTGTTCCGGCTTCGAGTGAAACCAACTTAATGCTTTGTCCTTCAGACGCAAACTAATTAATATCTTGGTTGAATTTTCATCAAGTCGATAGGTCGCGCGCAAGAGTTCAACCTGTCTCTTCTAAGTATCAAAATTATCACAATCGCCCCGAAATTCACTCAACAAATCGCTGATGGTTCGAATATTAAATCTCGAATCAACGTCATGATCGCCAGCACTACTCACGCTAGGCGACACACTCGCTTCCCGTCGGACAAGATCCAGTTCCCGCTCCAAAAGAGCCTTCTCACGTCGCAACAGTTCAAGCTCTCTGGCCATCAATTCCCGCGGCATTGTCAACTGATCTGAGGCTGCCTCAATAATTTCCTCAGACTGCGATTGTTGCGCCGATGCATCAGCATTCGAATCCGACGGCGAGGGATTCTGCGTCAACCTGTTACCCGTAAAACGCTCATATGCACTCTTCCAAGTATCCTCGCCGACAAACAATATTTTCGCCACTAACTCAACTTCGCTCCCGTCGGAGACTGTCCAATTTGTCGCGCAATCTCTTTCAAATTTGCAACCGTCAAATCATTTAGAATGTTCTGAGATGCCCGTTCCATATTGAGAGTCACTGTCCGTTCAATTCACTACAACGGGAAACACACAGTATCGCGCGTTGAAAGGTCACAAATACCGAAAAAAGTACAAAAATATTTTCGTCTCAATGTCAATCACAAGGAGCACGGAGCTCAAGACGATGATAAATTCGGCGACCGTTAACAATTTCGAGAGGGTCGTGAGACCCTTAAATAAAGCCGACACACGAAAATTTGTCCGCTAACCGCCGTCAAATTTTGTTAATAATAATAGGCGCGGACTGATTCCTACCCACAGGCGCGAGAGAGAGGAAAAAAAAAATTCACTCACGAAGGCGTAGTTTCACTGTCCGGATCCCACTTCTGAATTTGTTGTAAGAAAGATGTAATAAAGAAAAGAAGAAGAGTTTCTAGCTTGTTAGGAAAATTTTAATGTTTGAATAAGTCACAGATTTATCAAAGCCATTCCAATCTTATTTCCGAAATATTCTCGCTCGTCAATACGGACAGTATTCCGACTATCTCAAGTTCGCTCGAGGTTGAAGAAAATAAACACGTGTGTTCTGTTCGGCGGATCTTTCAGGACTCTCCGTTTGATATCGATTTGCTACGAAAGCAATCGATTGGTCACGCGCATCGATCTCGCGCATCACGACCAGGACAGCGTGTCCAAAATGAGCATATATATATCCATATGTATAATTGCCTACAGTTCTATATGTATAATTGCCTACATTATATAAAATAAAATTATATAAAATAAAATTAATATTTTATAATTAACTTTTCTAAAATTTAAATTAGAAAATAGAAAGGCTATTCGAGCCATACGCGGATGTCGGTGCGTCGATTCCAACGAAAAATTAATTTTCGTTGAAATTAACTAATTGTGCACGGGGCACGAATTTTGCTTGATACACCACCAACACTTTTATTTGGGAATAAATCCATACTAGATTTTTAATTCCCATATTACCCTCTAACCCCCCTACAGAATTATAGCTACTCGAATAGCCTTTCTATTTTCTAATTTATATTTGATATATAGAGAGCCGTTATATTCTTAGTGTTTTTCTAAAATTGTTATAATAAAATAATCTATATAAATATATCAACTGTTTTCAGAAAAAATATTATATTTTATTTAGCATGTAAATGCATTTTTTAAATAACTTACAATAGAATAACACAAGTGCGCGTTACGCGCGTGCCATTCTTCGGTTTTATGTATTAATATTTTTTTCACAGAAATTAGCTGATTAAAGCGTTAATTTGCTAATTAAATTTTAAAATAATAATATGTTTAAAAATTAAAATAGTAAAGATTAAATAATAATAGGCTCGTATAAATTAACAAATTATTTGAGGAGTGAAATATTTAGGCCAACTAAACGAGCATTAAATCTTAGGTTGTTATTGTTTATTTTGAATTTGTATTATTATTAAAAAATTCGTAAACGTTTCGACTGTACTCAGTCATCTTCAATACCAAAATAACAAGAGTCACATTAAAATCAGTGATTTACATAATAAAAAAACATATAAATCTGCGCAAATAGGAACAGCAAAATAACATGTTCTTACATAAGTGTGATCTTTAAAAGAATAAAAACCATTGATCTACTAACGGTAAGCAGAAAAATGCGTTGACATAGCAAAAATAATAACGAGGTGTCTTTTCGCAATTATAAGACATTATATAATTGTGAGCAACGGACTGTAGCCCGAGAATAATTTAAATCACAAATACTATTTTAGAATAAAGTCAAGATACAAAACAGTCGCTGGACAATGAGTTTAAGTGAACAATTGTTAACAAAATTCGTCGTTAGTAGGCAAAGAATGTGTTGGTCAATTTTCTTATCGCGTCAATTTGTTATTATGAATCTTATACACAATTCTATGAATCCAAAGTTGACATCTGCACAGATAGTTACAATTGTGCTGTGGAATTGTTTAATGATCTTTATATATTAGGAATTCAAAGAGTCAAATTATATATATACAATTACTTACAGATTATTGAACAATTATAAATGTTCGTTTGTATAGCGGTATTATGTGTATGGTTGAACGTCAGACATGGAAGTGATAAAACAGCCAGCGTTAGAATGTTTATATTTATCCAAGTATTGTTTCTCGATGTTTCCATGGACTATGACTCAGACAATTTTCCAAGAATGTCAAAATAACTCTCGTCGAGCAACTCAGTGTCTTTGTTTGAGTTAATGCTATTTTTTTGTTCTTTAATGTGTATCATTTCGGATATTAACCTTTTATGATAATTTTTCTCACAATCTATGGGTGTTTACGACAAATGATCGGATTTCTAATCGGACCGAGCAGTGGTACTCAATCGGTTCATATCAGAAAATCCCCTAGACTAGTCGGATTATATTTGCTGTCTCAGTAATAATCGGATTAGATTGAATGAATCGTGAGTTGTTGCGAAGAAATTTAACTAAAATAAAAATAGAAAAATAGGTATGTATCTTATTATTATATTTTGAACTATTATTCTAAATACTAACATTTCATGTTCTTTTCAATATTATTAATAGTAGAAGTATACGTTTTACTGATAAAATTCTGGAAAGAAACGAATTGTTCATAACCTCATTCATATTATTTGTTAATCTATAACTTAATTAAATATTTTTTTATAAGCAGCTTGAAGACACACTTGAACTATGGATGCAAATGAGGATAGATCCATTGAGAAAGAATATTTTAGTAAGTATATCATAAAATTGAAAAAAAATTAGTATCAAAGAAGGTTTTAATTTAATAGTTTTTGTTTTTAATTATTGTTCACATATTTATAATAAGAAACATTATATTATTTCAATAAGCATATTTTTTACAGAAAACTGTAGATTTCAGTGGAATGCAGAGACCATTAAATTATTAATACAAGAAGTTAAAGACAAAATATCATTAATAAATAAAAAGAATTATATGCAGAAAAAAGTATGGAAATCCATCGCCAGTAATTTCCATAAAAGAGGATACAACATCACTGATGAACAATGTTCTACAAAATGGAAGAATTTAAAACAAAAATATAAGCATGTACGAGACATCAATAATGAAACTGGTCAATCTCCAGAAACTTGGGAATATTTCGACATGATTGACGAATTTCTAAATACTAGGCCGGAAATATTGCCTGTCTCAATTGCCTCTAGTACTCGTGGATTTCGAATAAGAGAAAGAAGTCATACAAACATCATGGAATGCAACGATGAGAACGCAGTACCAAATACTTCTTATGGCATCACACGCAATGTGAGGAAACGTAAAACATCTAGTGACAGATCTACATTGACGGAAGTACTGTATAAACAAAAAGAAGAGCATCATAAAAAGAATATAGAAATGCAAGAGAGATTCTTGACATTATTTGAAAAATATTTGCGAAGAGATAATGCATAGAAGAGGATGACTGGTTAACCCTTTTTTTCCAAAAAATATTTTTGCAATTTGCATAGTATAACTTTATATTTTAAAAAATCTTTCTAATTTTCATTTTTTATTTTTTTATGTTATAAAACATGTTTTGTTTATTTCTTGAGTTTACATATAGAGATTTACAAAGATTTACGTTGAATATTCTGATTAAAATTCAAAATAAGATTACAAAAGAAAAATATTCTTAAATATATTTAAAAATATTAAATGAAATGTGTGATATTACTTAATTTTTATTTTTGTTAAATGTCTCACATATGTGATACAATTTATTTATTTTATTATTGATAGTTTAGAAATGGATAATAGTACAAAACAAGAGAAAGACTGATGTATCAATTACAAATATAAGCTTTAGGAAATTTTATTTACTTGCAGAGGAAGCATTTTTTTATTTAATGTATGTTATGTACAAATATATTAAATTATATTTTACTTAATATATTTATATATTATCTCTTATTACCTATATATAATTTTTAAAAAGTATAATTAGAATTATAATTTTATATCTTATACGTACAAACAAATGTAACATTTTTAAATTATATTTGCAAATGTATTATAACAAAGATATTAATTAATTAATAGTTAATAGTTAAAGAAAGAGTGGAAAAATTAATAAATAAATTAGATAAATGAATTACAGAAGAATAAAATGCTGATGTAATAAAAAAATTACAATAATCATTTAATATTAAATATTTATTTTAACATATTGAGCAATCAGTTACAGTTACAACTGCTAGCTTTTAGAATATCTTCAGTAAAAATAGAGTAACATAATATTATTTGTGGGAAAAAAATATCAAGTTAGAGAATGAAAAATTTAATCAATAAACCACTAGCTTCTTGGATTGATGTAATTCTTACATTATTGTGCACTGTTTGTATAATGTTTTCTTTATTATAAATTAAAGTAATTGTGCAATAATATCTCTTTTTTCATCTGCATCTATAAATGGATAATTTTGATCATTGTATTCATTGTCCAGTTCGAAAATGTCTAATGGCTCATCTTCATTGTCAATACAAATGTTATGTAAAACACAACACGCAAGTATAATTAATGGTATCATTTCTGTGTTGTATAAGTACACATATTTTAATTTACGGAATCGTCCTTTTAATATTCCGAAAGCTCTTTCGATTATGACACGAGTTTTCGATAATTTAGTATTATAATTGTATTGGGTATGATTCAAATGCCCATTATCACGATATGGGGTAAGCATATTATATGAAAGCGAATATGCAGAATCAGCTAATAAATGACTATGCTGTGGGAAATATCTTTCTACATCATAGTCTATTATATGTTTTATATCACTTAGTCGCCAAACTCGGGCGTCGTGAACACTACCACAAATTCCTGTAAAAATATCGATGAATTTCATTCTATGATCACAAATTCCTTGCAATATTATAGAATGAAATCCTTTTCTATTGATATAACTATTTGAATGTTCAATAGGGGCACTAATGCGAATATGGCATCCGTCAATGACACCCACTGCACCCGGGAAACCATTCATGGCAGCAAATTCCTGTTGTATTTGTAATAATTCATGGACTTCTGGCCATTTTATATGATTTTCAATATGTTCTTCTAAAACATATGCCACATTAAACACACATCTCCATACGGTATCTTTTGATACTCCAAATCTATCTGCAACGGATCTAAAAAAGACAATTTTAATGTAATAAAATTTTGAAATGATATTTATTTAAAGTTATTTTTATCATCAATTACATTTATATGTTCTTTTATACATATCTTGTATCTAAAAGAAATATTATAATTAAAAAATTAATTTTGATTACTTTACCTATAAACTTCTTGGTTTCCAAAAATCCAGAGAGTTATAGCGAGCTGTTTATTTGGTGGCAACTTAGGCGAATTTTGTCTTCCAATTATTGCTGGCCCATAATTTTGCACTAATGATTCAAAAGTATTTTTGCTAATACGGAAATGTGATTTAAAATCTAAAAAAAGAAAAAAATATTTTTTAGTTACATAGACATATACATTGATAAATATAATTATATATTTAAATATATTTATCTTAATTTTGTAAGTATTTTTAAGTATTGAAATCTATTCTTGAAATAATTCTCATACATTCTCTCTCGTATATTGAGTATTAATTTTATTTAATGTTCAATAACAAAAAATTTGCATTTCATACTTAATGTAAAGATTATTTCGTTCCACAAAAAATTCAAACAATAAATAATATATATCATTACCTGTGACAGAATATTGAAGAACAATATTTTCAAAATAATGATTGATTTTTAAATGTGGTTCTCTGACATGATATATTTGCCAATCATCATCATTTTCATTATTATTAATAAAAACATTCCACAAAAATAGTATATCCATCCTTATATGTTTCCTATAAATTAACAAATAATATGAATGAGGTTATGAACAATTCGTTTCTTTCCAGAATTTTGTCAGTAAAACGTATACTTCTACTATTAATAATATTGAAAAGAACATGAAATGTTAGTATTTAGAATAATAGTTCAAAATATAATAATAAGATACATACCTATTTTTCTATTTTTATTTTAGTT